>NW_007259867.1:313167-320198 GCF_000164805.1 Carlito syrichta
AGATAATCTTGTTCTGTTGTTCAAGCTAGAGTGCAGTGGTACAATTGTGGCTTACTGCAGCCTCAAAACTCCTGAGCTCAAGTGATCCTCCTGTCTCAGCCTCCCTAGTATCTAGGGCTATAGGTGCTCATCACCACACACGGCTAATTTAAAAAAGATTTTTGTAGAGACACGGTCTTGCTATGTTGCCCAGACTGGTCTCCAATTCCTGGCCTTGATCCTTCCACTTCAGCTTCCCAAAGTGCTGGAATTATACGCATAGAGCCATCGTACCTGGCCTAATTCGATATTATCACAGCAATAATATTTACTTTTCAGAGTTTTGGTTCAGTCATCAAAGGCTTCATAGGTTACTAAAGGGAAGAGTAAAACCCGGGGGTGGGGTGGGGGGTGGGAGCTGATGGGGGAGGGGGTACAGAGTGGGCACGTGGCTCACAGACTCCCTAAGGACTGGGTCCCTGAGACAGAGCAGGCTGACGACATGAATAAGGAGTCCCTGTTATTGCGACGTTGGGACAAAGGGACTGGACTCGACAATTTCTTTTTCATCCAGTGGTGAGGTGGATCATCGATGACACTATGGTTGAGAGTTCAAAATGGCTAATTAATAATTGGGCTCAGTGGCTCAGCACTTTGGGAGGCTGAGGCAAGTGGATTGCCTGAGCCCGCAGGTTCAAGACCCACCCGGGCAACTTGGTGAGACCTCATCTCTACAATAAATCAAAAATTAGCTGGGCATGGGATCGTGCGCCCTGTAGTTCCGGCTACTTGGAAGGCTGAGACGGAAGGATTGCCGGAGCCCAGTGGATAGATGCTGGGGTGGCCCTAAGCATGTTACTGCATTCCAGCCTGGGAGACAGAGTGAGATGCCAACTCAAAAAAAAAAAAAAATCGATCCACAGGTAATTCAGGATAGGCTGATTTTTTTGGCCTTGCCCTCGGAGGTGAGGCTGGCCCGCAGCAGGCAGAGAACTGTCTGCTGTGGGCCAGGAGCAGAATAGGGAGCAGGACAGCTTTCGGGCCAGCCCCTGCCCACACTGCAGCCCTGTCTACTTTTGTTTGAAGCTGAACTTCGCAAAGATTCAGATGCTTGTACTTCATTATAGCTTCAAGTCTAAGTGTGGATCATGTAGAAATAAAACTAAAGCTATCAATGTATCTTGCCCAATTCAAAACAAAATAAGTGAATGCTAACTGTCTTGTCAAATCCCAGAAGCACTGGATGAAGCCCTGAACTAGTGATTTAGTCTAGCTCAATGTGGATAAAAATAATAATCCTGATTAGTTTTACTCTAAGTTGAAAGATATATGGAGCCCTTGGCATGACTCTTCCACAGACCTGAGATTCATTCTTGCTGTGATTAGAATCACAGGATTTCAGAATGGGAAGGAACCTCAGTGATTATACAAATTCCTCATTTGTATAATGAGGGGTTACCTCATTTATCAGGTAATAAGGCTCAGGATGCGGGTGGTAGCTCACACCTGTAACCCCAGCACTTTGGGAGGACAAGATGGGGGAACTCCTTGAGTCCAGGGTTTCGAGACCAGCCTGGGTAACACAGCAAGACCTCATTTCTACAAAAAATGAAAAAATTAGCCAGGCATGGTGGCATACACCTGTAGTCTTAGCCATTTGGAAGGCTAAGAAGGAAGGGTTGCTTGAGCCCAGGAGTTTGAGGCTGTGGTGAGCTGTGATCATGTCACTGCATTCCAGCCTGGACAACAGAGTGAGAATCTGATAAATAAAATAAAATAGGCCAGGTGCAGTGGCTCAAGCCTGTAATCCCAGCACTTTGGGAGGCTGAGGCGAGAGGACTGCCTGATCCTGCAGGTTCGAGACCAGTCTGGGTAACATGGTGAGACCTCGTCTCTACAATAAATAAAAAAATTAGCCGGACATGGTAGTGTGCTCCTGTAGTTCTGGCTACTTGGAAGGCTGAGGCAGAAGGATTGCCAGAGCCCAGCAGGTCGACCCTGGGGTGGCCGCAAGCGTGCCACTGCCCTCCAGCCTGGGCGATGGAGTGAGACTCCAACTCAAAATAAATAATAAAGTAAGCCGGGCTCGGTGGCTCAGCCTATAATCCTGTGCCTTTGGGAGGCTGAGGTGAGTGAACTGCCTGAGCCTGGGGGTTCGAGACCCGCCCAGGCAACTTGGCGAGACCTCATCTCTACAATAAATCAAAAATTAGCCGGACGTGGTAGCGCGTGCCTATAATTCCGGCTACTGGGAAGGCTGAGGCGGAAGGATCGCCGGAGCCCAGCAGGCAAGGCTGCGGTGGCCGGGAGTGGCCACTGCACTCTAGTCTGGGCGACAGAGTGAGACTCCAACTCAAATAATAAATAATAATAATAATAATAAAGTGATAAAATAAACGTGCCCAGGAAGATGAAGTAAGTTCTCCTGGCTGTCACAAGTACCAAGGACATAGGATCTTCCCCAAGATCTTTCTCAGAGACCAACCACTTCACAAGGCAGTTGCTCACCAGGGTAGCCGGTAGCCACGATGGCTCCAGTGATCCCTACCTGGCACTTCCCTACCTGGCACTCGTCCTGCAGTCCCCTCCCATATCACACAGGGTGGCCCATGACCAACATGGCAGGAGTGATGGTATGCCACTTCTGAGATCAGGTTGTAAGGCTGTGGTTTCTACCTGGGTCATTCCCTCTTGCTCCCTCCCTCGCTCTTGGGTCACTGCCTCGGGGAGAAGTCCTGTCCTGAGCAGCGGGATGGACAGGCCATGTGAGGGGGCGCTGAGGCCTCCTGCTCCACAGGCAGGCAAGCGATTTTGGAAGCAGCTCCCCCAGCTCCAGCCAAGCTTCAACTGGTGGCAGCTTCAGCTCACAGCGTGATGCAACTGCAAGAGGGACCCTGAACCAGAGACACTGGTTAAGCTGCTCCCAGGTTCCTGACCCTCAGAAACCCTCTCACCCCTGGATGAGATCACACGTTTGTTGTTTGAAGTTACATTTTGGGGTAATATTTTACACAGCAATGACTAAATAAGACACTCAGAGCTAAGATGAGTACGTTTTAAAAAAATGCTTGAAAGGCACACACAGTTCAGAATATGCGGCAGAGAAAGTGATCTTAGGGTGCTCTCCAGTAGAGAAGTGACTACATCAGAAATTAATGTAACAGGCACAAACAAAAAAATGATTCTATCTCTTAAATAGGAAGAAAAGAATCTTAGAAAAACAGCAATCTCTTACAATTTTAGAGAGGCTAAGTGGCCATCTCTAAGAATATTTTAACGCACAAAGGAACCAGGTCCTGCCTATAATTTTCCAGGGCATGTTTGCAGGCTAACCACAGTTAGGAAGACTTGCTGAGTCGCTTTCCACATCCATGCAATATTGCCATCTGCACCCCACCTTCTCATGAGCTGTGACCAGCTCACCCTGGACAGCCTCAATCCAGAGTTCATTAATACAGACCCGCAGGGCTGGGAATCGGAAGTGCTGTGTGCCAATACCAGCAGGGCGCCAAGTGTCAGGGAGATCATTCTCCAACAGCTGCAGCCATGAATTTCAATGAGCACTAACCCCCAAACCAAAAGGATACTTTCAAAGTAGTTTAGAACGTTCAACGTAATCAAAAGTGACTGTGAGAGGTGATGGCTCAGAGAGATGTAAATTTATTTCATCACCTCCTGATCTGTATCAAAACCAGCCAATCAACAAGTAAAACCTAAAAGAAAATGGCATGGGACATGAGAAACTGTGGGAAATACTTAGAATTCTGATGGATTTGCAAATGGTCCTTACTGACCATTTTGCCAAGCATACTCCTCGGCTCCACTTGGAGCCGAGGAGTCTGCAAACACCTCGGGTGACTCAGGAAGCTGCTTGTTTTCCTGCTTTCTGCCAACTCAAAGCAATTTGGAGCAAACCACTCTGCCAGGTTTGTCTGCACTTCCTGAATCCTGGGCCTTCAAACCACTGCTTTACAAAGTCAACAATGCCAAAATCCAAATTTGCATTTTGTACTCTGAGATCGTCTGCAAAAGTTAATCTTTTTCTTTGTGTATTCTCTCAGGGAATACTTAATGACATCTATGTTTATGTTCTGAGGACCCAGGGATCAGGGAAGGAGCTTTTTCATGGATTGCTAAATGATAGTTTTTCTTGTCAATGGCTAAAAATTCAGAATACTCAAAAATCAAATTTTCCTAAAGCAAAGTATATTAGAGATGATTTCTTGCGATTGTGAGATATGGCCTTCTGAGACTTCATAGTCAATCCAGTAGGTTCCAAACATCTGAAATGATTCAGTTCAATAATAGAGGCCGCATGCTGCAGTCAGTTCTAAGCCCAACTGGAGACAAATTGTTAAAACTACATGACTGGATCTGGTTTTAGTCTTTCAGACAAGTTCACTTTAAAGCAACTTCTGGTGAACTACATCGGAAACTTTGGATGGGCCTGAGAACACAGCAAACCTCAAAAGTCCATGGGCTTCATCTCACTCTCTTGCGGAGACTTGATGGGTGGAAGGATAAGACCACCTTTCTTCCGCAGAAGAGCAATCTCCTCCTTTAAAGCCAAAATCCTTTCCGCCTGGACTTGGATCAATTCAGTAACCCTCTTTTTTGCCACAATATCTGCTTTCTGAAGGCTCTGGAAGGCGTTGCCCTGTTGAAAGAAAACAACCCCTTGCATTAAGCATGGCTTGGGATGTGAAAAACTACCCGTTTCTGCATTGTGTGTCTGTTAGAAATGCCAGTCTGACAGTCCATTGAGACAGCCCCTACTCCCTAATCTAAGGAGCCTTCCATTCCTCTGCTAAAAGTGGGCAGAGATCTGAATGGACACTTCTCAAAAGAAGACATACGAGCAGCCAACAGATAGATGAAAAAATGCTCAGCCTCACTAATCATCAAAGAAATGCAAATTAAAACCATACTGAGCTACCACCTAACTCTAGTCAGGATAGCCATAATCAAACACTCAAAAAACAACAGATGCTGGAGACGATGGGGGGTGGGAAACACTTCTACACTGTTGGTGGGAATGTAAACTAGTACAACCTCTGTGGAAAATAGTGCGGCGCTTCCTAAAAGATCTAAAAATTGACCTTCCATACGATTCCGCAATCCCCCTTCTGGGAATATACCCAGAGGAACTCAAATCATTCTACAAAAAATGATACCTGTGCCCGCATATTTTTTGCAGCACTGTTTACAATAGCAGAAATGTGGAACCAACCATGCTGCCCATCAAAAGTAGACTGGATTGAAAGTATGTGGTATATATACACAATGAATATTACACAGCCATAAAAAAGGATAAAATTATGACTTCATAGCAACTTGGATAGATTTAGAGTTTATAATACTCCGTGATCTATCACAGAAACAAAGAACTGAGTCCCACATGTTCTCACTCATAAGCAGGCCCTGAACAATTATCACAATACTATAAGAAAGGGATTGGCAGTAGTGGGAAACTGCCAGGGGTGGGGAGCACACTTCATCAGTAAGGGTAACTGATCTCAAACCAGATGATTCAGGAACCAAAGTAAGGCCCAAACTTTACCTGTATAATGATCATTTGTATACCTAACCCTGAATTGTACCCCACATCTTTTTTAAAAAAATTAAAAAGGAAAAAAAAAAAGGAATCCACTGTGAGAAACATGTGCCTTGGGGCTCTGAGCAACTTTTCACATGCAAATACCCTCCGGAAGAGTAACACTTCATGCTAGCTACAGTCCTGCACTACCTAGAGGGCTCCTTACTGGAATCCTAGGAGATGAGGCATGGCTTTCTTTTTCTATACAGCCCATATGTTGGTTCCCAGAATGAAATCTCTTTCTTCATTTGATTTCTTTCCCCATGTGACTGACTACTCTTGTTTCAGACGTCACTTTCAGTGAGACCTTCTTTGCCCCTGGACTAGGCTAGGAAATTTCTGCTTCCTCTTCTATCAAAACATCCATCAAATATATACATCATTATAATCATCAGATTGAACTATGATATTTATAACATTTGACCATTTTTAACCTATAAAAAAGGCAATTTCATGTGGTTTGACCCAGGTGCTTGTTTGCTACCTATCTATCTTTCTTGTTAGACCCCGTGCCCTTTAGGGACTGGGCCTCATGTGACTGAGTCACACCGCTCTACCCAGTACCTGCCCCTGTGCCTGTTCTGCAAGTAGATGCTCACTGCGAGTTGAGCGCATGAAGACACCTGTTAAAGGAAGGATGTGGCATGTACCTAGTGCCCACCCTGTGCAAGGTGCTTGACAGATGCTCTCGCCTTTAACCCACACAGCTCTGAACTAGGTATTGGTGTTCCAGTTTTACAAATAAAGAAACTGAGACTCAGAGAGATTCATTAGCTGGCCCAAATCACTATATTATTGAGGGCTGGACGCAGGTTAGAAATAGCATCCTGCCTGAAGCTAAAACTCCCTGCTTTTTCCATCACCCCTGTTGACCACAGCAGACCTTTGTAGTGTTACCCAACAGCCTTTTGGCTCTTCTCCCTTGCTCACCTTTATCTTAGTGGCTGTGAAAGCTAAACACTAGCCTTATTCATTTTCTCTTCCAGTTAGAGGTGGCCAGTGGCTGTAACCAGAAAACTTTTGCTTTTTTTTTTTGAGTTGGAGTCACACTCTGTCACCCAGACTGGAGTGCAGTGGCACACTCCTGGCCACTGCAGCCTCGACCTGCTGGGCTCCAGCAATCTTTCCGCCTCGGCCTTCCAAGTAGCTGGAACTACAGGCGTGCGCTACCACGCCCAACTAATTTTTTAATTTTATTGTAGAGATGAGGTCTCACCAAGTTGCCCGGGTGGGTCCTGAATCCGGACTCAGGCAATCCACTAACCTCAGCCTCCCAGAGAGCTGGAATTACAGGCTGAGCCACCAAGCCTGGCTTAATTTTTGATCTCTTAATGAAAGGGACAGAAGAGTCCAGCACGTGGATGGGACACGTAGAACTGAAGCAGCCACCCTGTGTCTCTGAAGGCAACACTTACAAGATCACAGACACACTGGCCCTGGCACCACAGGCCTGCAA
>NW_007259867.1:320377-331011 GCF_000164805.1 Carlito syrichta
AAGGGGAAGGGAAGGGGAAGGGAAGGGGAAGGGAAGGGGAAGGGAAGGGGAAGGGAAGGGGAAGGGAAGGGAAGGGAAGAGGACTACACATGTAAAGCTACACTGTGAAGATATACAATGTAAAGGGCCAAATACCAATCTCCTGGCTCCAAGCTCTTTCCTCTCCACTGTATCCAGACTGATGATTTTGTTCCCTCACTAACCTTCTCAAACACTGCCTTGATTCTTCACTTAAAAATTCTTCGGTGGTTAAAGAGCTTTCAATATTCAAATTCTAGTTTCCTTTTGCATCTAATCTTTAATTACAAACCTCCCAAATCCTCTGGTTCACTTTGCATGGAATAAATAGTATTCTTTTGTACTTGGCGACTTTTGATTGGACCAGTGATTCTTAAACTCTAGGATGCATCAGAATCACCTGGAAGGCTTGTTAGTGCACACAGATGCTGGGCCTCTCCCCCAGAGCTTCTGATACAGTAGATGTGGAGTGGGGTCTGGCAGTTTGCATTTCAAATGAGTTACCAGGTGATGTTGATGCTGTTCTTTGGGGGACCAGATTTTGAAAATACCTGACTTAGATCATTTCCAGGGTTCTTAAAGAAAATATAAAGCAAGGAAGACCAAGAAAAACATTTGGCATAATCTGGCATTTTGCAGATTATTTCGTAAATATATAACATCAAGTTTAGAATATGCCTATATATTAGGTTCCTAGAGGGCAAGGTTTGAACTGGGTATACATTTATTAAATAAGTGTTACCCACCACACACAATGTATTTAGTATTAAGTACTATGTTAGGCTCACTAAATATTATATAACAGTGAGTTAAAATGCACAAAAATAATAAGCATTTTAGCAAGATAATATGTAAGATCCCACAATTCAAAATACCCACTGCAAGTCTAATGAAATAAGCAGATATTGTAAATGGATGTTTGAGACTGAACTCAGGGAGTACATTGATGTCATTTTTATACCTCAATAAACTTACTTCTCCAGGACCAAGGCAAACTCTATAGATTAGTGCTTATGAGAGTCCATGGCACACAAGAGGTATTCAGTAAAGTGAGCCCCTCGGGCCCACTGTAATGTGGCTAATACCAACTCAGTGTCCTCAGGGACCCAGATGGCTTGGAAGTGGTCCAAGATGAAGGTTTGTTTAAATGCCGGCACTTGACATTCTTGTCGGTAGCTACCTTGACAGACCTTCCTCAATTCTGAAAAAGTCTGAAGAAAAGGGATATACCTGCTGGTTCTGTAGTGTATTCAGCTGAGAATCAAGTTTCTTCCTTTCAATACATAAGTCATTCATCTGATGAAGCTTTTTGGTGTGTTCTTTTGTCTTCATCATCAGTTCCCATCGCACTTGAGCAATCTTGTCCTACCAGGGAAGGGAGATGCAGAAGAGATTTAGTGAATAAGAGAGAAAATAGAGAAACATAAGTACCCAGATTTGATCAAAATGATCAGGCAAATGAAAGAACATGTACATATGAAAATACAGTCAGAAGCCACTATGAAAATGCAACAGAAGCAACTGCATTGGGTCTGGTTTGGTTAAAGATAAGAGCATAAGTATGCTTCAGAATAAGAGCAGGGAGAAATAAGATAGACAGAACTCTATTGTTGAGAAATAAATTAGTATGCATACTGGTACTCATTACTTGAAAGAAAGGATGATCATTTACACAGCAAACTTTTATATATTGCCCTTTCCCCAGTCTTGGCCCAGGATTCTCATGGTAGATGGCTTAAATGGTCAGGTATCTGTATTTTCTTTCTTCTGTTCTCTTATTGCTCCAACAAATTATTTTAGATTGTGTATATATTATCTCCAGCATTCCCCTGATAGGGAGAGTCCCACTAACATGAACACTTAAATAATCTATTTCTTCAAAGCACAGTGATAGATCTTAGATTGGTAAAGACGAGATGGGGCCATTGGATAAGATAGCAGGAACCTCTCCTCCTACCCTATCTGCTGACGAGATAAGGCAGGAGATTGGAGAGGTCCTATGATCTGTGGGCTTACAGAATCTTGGTAAAAGCTCCTGTCTCTGAGTCAGGTTGGAACTGGGGCACTGCCCCATCTTACGGCTTAGGGAACAGTATGTAGGCATTAACATCTTCTAAGACCCTACCAAATAGTCTATACCTTGTTATAGAAGGTATTACTTAGAGATATTTTCTTTTTTTGAGTTGGAGTCTCCCTCCGTCGCCCAGGCTGGAGTCCAGTGTTACGCTCACAGCCACTGCAGCCTCTACCTGCTGCGCTCCGGCGATCCTTCCACGTCAACCGTCCAAGTAGCCGGAACTACAGGCGCGCACTACCACGCCTGGCTAGTTTTTGATTTATTGTAGAGACGAGGTCTTGCCAAGTTGCCCAGGCTGGTCTTGAACCTACGGGCTCAGGCAGTCCACTCACCTCGGTCTCCCAAAGTGCTGGAATTACAGGCTGAGCCACCGAGCCCGGCCTAGAGATATTGTCTAATTTCCAAATTGGAGCTGCATGCAAAAGCTATACAGTAATACAATTAGAATGCTCAGAGGATAACAGTTCCATTTCGAACACAGTCAGAACCTTTATACCTCAAAGTAGGCCTCAAAGTGGGAGCTCTTCATAATCTTTCATCTGTTTCTCATCATATATATCTGCTCCCTGGATCCCAAAACCTAGGTCCTGGTGCTCTCTTTTTTTTTTTGAGCCGGAGTCTCACTCTGTCGCCCAGACTGGAGTGCAGTGGCTGCTCCCGGCCACTGCAACCTCGACCTGCTGGGCTCCAGCAATCCTTCCACCTCAGCCTTCCAAGTAGCCGAAATTACAGGCATGCACTACCACGCCTGGTTGATTTTTTGATTTATCATAGAGGTGAGGTCTCGCTGCCCAGGCGGGTCTTGAACCCGCAGGCTCAGGCAATCCACTCACCTCAGCCTCCCAAAGGCGCGGGATTACAGGCTGAGCCACCGAGCCCGGCTTGTCCTGGTGCTCTCACTTCAAGACAGAACAAGTACCTCTAACTAAGGGAACAGAAAGGAAGTCAAGACAGGCCTAAGATCCCAGGGCAGTCAAATATGGCTCACAGGCCCCGCCCCAGCACACAGATGCTTCTCGGGAACCACTGACTGCACACCAGGTTTCTTGATTCCTCTCTGATTCAACCAAAGATCACTGGCCCTCTCCTCCTCACCTCCCACATCTTCATTTCCTTTGCATTTGCTAGCTCCTTCCGAAGTTTTCTGATCTTCAGTTCTTCAAGGGTTGTATTAACAGAAAGGGTCTGAAGGGCTTCGAGGTCTATCACGCGGCCAAATTTGCTGATCATTAGTTGATGGACTGTTTCTTCCATTTCTAAAAGACCATAGACACTAGTCACTAGCTCAGTGGTTCTCATTGTTATTAAATGAACACTATCAGTAAAAGTAAAGTTCTAAGGAATGGCTTTTGCAAGATAGTAAAAGATTTTATGTTACCAGTTGATTATCCCTCTGTGACATTTCATTGCTGCTTTTCTCATTTAAATTACACATTTATCAACCTTTGTGGAAAGCAGTGTGGCAGTTTCTCAAATAACTAAAAATTGGGCTACCATACAATCCAGCGATCCCTCTTCTGGGAATATACCCAGAGGAACATAAATCGCTCTACTAAAAAGACACCTACCTGCACACATATGTTCATTGCAGTGCTAGTCACAATAGCAGAAACATGGGACCAGATCAGATGCCCACTGAAAATGGGGTGTATAAGGCTGGGCTCTGTGGCTCAGCCTGTAATCCCAGAACTTTGGGAGGCTAAAGCGAGTGGATTGCCTGAGCCCACAGGTTCGAGACCAACCCAGGCAACTTGGTGAGACCTCATCTCTACAATAAATAAAAAATGAGACGGGCACAGTAGTGCGTGCCTGTAATTCCGGCTACTTGGAAGGCTGAGGCGGAAGGCTTGCCGGCACCCAGCAAGTTAACACTGGGGTGACCTGAGTGTGCCACTGCACTGCAGCCTGGGCGATGGAGTTAAACTCCAACTCAAAAAAAAAAAGAAGAAAAGAAAATGGGCTGTATAAAGAAAATGTGGTACATATGCACAATGGAATACTACACAGACATAAACAAGAACAAAATCAGCAAAATCTATGTCCTTTGCAAGCAGCATAAATGCAGCTGGAGACCATCATTCTAAGTGAACTATCACAGAAACAAAGAACTGGATATCGCACATTCTCACTCATAAGTAGGCCCTAAACATTAGGCACATGAGTACAAAGGTGAGAACAACAAATGCTGGGCACTGCTAAAGGAGGGAGGATTGGAAGGGGGATATGAGGGCCACAACCACCCACTGGGTACCACGGCCACTACTGTGGAAAGAGGACTCACTAGAAGCCCAAACCTCACCTGCACACAACTTACTTATGTAGCAAATCCCCACATGTACTGCACAATTCTAAAATAATAAGATAAAAAAAAATAAAATGCCCATTTGGTATTATCTTTTCATCTTCAAAACCCTGTGTAAAATGAACTCATTTTCCTAACTGGCTTCCACACTCTGATCTGCCCCTTCTCAGGTTGTAACGGGTTCCAACTAGATTATGAACTTTTCAATTTTTAAAAATGATTGAGCTTTACAGCATCTAGGGTTAAGAACAGAGCAGGCACTTCGTAGAAGGCTCCGTGTTACTCCAAGTAAAAAGTAAAGTCCTGCAGCAGCTCCTGAGGCCCTGCTTGCCCTGTGGTCCCTCCTACTCCGTTTCCCAGGCTCTCCTCTTCTCCCCCTACTCCAGACACACTGGCCTCCTCTCTGCCTTTCAGACGTGCCAGGCTTGCCCTCAGTTCCCTCTGACTGCCGTTCCCCAGAGATCCACAGGCCTCACTCCTCGCAGCCCCTTTTCTGAAGGCAAGTTGGGAATAGACTTGTTTCCTGACTCCGAAGTTGAAAATAAGAGCAGGCTCTTGTCCTCTACCCAGAAAAAGTCACGGCTGACCAGAATGGCACCGCGCTGGGGAGCCCTTCCCTGCCTCCCACAATCCCCATCACTCCCTCTCAATCCACTGTTAATTTTTCATTTTAGCAATTATCTCCATCTAACATGCAATATATTTTACTTTTGCTTGTTGTCTTTCCCCAGAATGAGAACACTACAACACCAGGGGGAGATTCTTCTTTGGGGCCTGAGCTCTCCAAGAAAATATAATCTTGTTACAAGACTTCTCAGTCACCAGACTAGCCATAACTAAAGTTTGAAGGCCCTAAGGTATTACGAGATAATAAAATTCTGTTACAGTTACAGTTAGAAATGTGTATTCAGGCATAATGGTTATGATTGGATAAGAATGGCATCATTGGCATGGCTGCCACTTTGCAACATCCAGGGCTATTCATTTTCTATTCCATGTGAATGGTGCCCCATGAACTTGTGTCATGTGGTGGCCACAGTAGTCAGTGGAGCAAATGAAATGAAGGATGAATTATTTGCACATGTGCACTAGCCTGTGGCAGCCTGCTTGGCCTCTGTAAGAACCTCGACTCTGCTCAGGTAGTCCCATATAAGGGGGTGCTCTCTCCATGGCAGCCTCACACACCAGGACATGTGCTCTGGTCCTTGACACTCCCCTTGGGGAGCCAGCCTAATGTCCTTCTCCTGAGCTGATTTGGTCAGCCAGTGCTCACTGGGGACATAAAGATTTTGGGACACTCACTGCCCAACGCCATCCCTGGTCATGAGCTATACCCTCCCTAGAATGCAGGGAAATTACCTCTTCCCACTCTCCTTTTCCCCCATTAAGTCTAGGGATGGAGAAAGGCAACAAGCTGGCTGCAGTGTTCCTCATCACTTCCAAGCTGTATGATCCAGCAACCGCACTTCTGGATATACACCCCACAGAACTGAAAGCGGACATAGTTATTTATACATGCGTGTTCACAGTAGCACTATTTACAGTAGCTAAAAGGTGGAAGCAATTCAAGTACCCATCAACAAATGAATGGCTAAACAAAATGTGGCATATACAAATAACAGAATAGTATTCAGTCTTAAAAAGGAAGGACATTCTGAAACATGCTAGAGCATGGATGAAACTTGGAGACATAATGCCAAATAAAACTAGCCAGCCACAAAAGGACAAACACTTGCAGTACCTGGATGGAACTGGAGAACATCATCCTAAGTGAATTAACGCAGGAACAGAAAACCAAACACTGCATGTGCTCACTGATAAGTGGGAGCAAAACTAAGGGACTGCAAAGGCATAGAGAATGGGATAACAGACATTGGAGACTAGAAAGGGGAAGATAGGATAGGGTGGAGGAATGAAGTTCAGTCTGGGAAAATAAAAAAAGTTCTGAAGATAGTTGTGGTGAATGCACTTAATGCCACAGAACTGTCCACTTTCAAATGATTAGGTGGCAAATACTATGTTATGTACATTATATCACAATGAAAAACTAAAACTAAAAAGTATTGACTAAAAGATTAATAAATTAAAATCAGGAAGTTATTGTCCATCAAAAGCCACCATAAAATTGAAAACACAGATAGGAGATGTTTAGAAAATGCATAATCAACAAAGAATAAGTATCAAGAAAAAAATTAATTCCTACATGTCAATTTTAAAAAGGCAAACAAATTAATAGAAAAATGAACAAAATATATGAACATTTTATGTAGTAGAAAACATTAACGGTCCCAAAACATACCAAAAAGTGCTTACCCCTACTAATGGTTAGGAAAATGCAAACTAACACCATGAACTACTACTTAATACCTTCTGGTTTGGCAAAAATCTAAAGGCTAATAAGATTATGCATTTTCAATGATGTATGTAGCTCAAAGGGAACTCTTTCTTACGTACTACAGATTGGAGTGTAAATTGGTATAATCATTCTGGAAGACAATTTGGCTTGATCTTTTTTTTTTTTTTTTGAGTTGGAGTCTCACTCCATCGCCCAGGCTGGAGTGCAGTGGTGCGCTCATGGCCACCCCAGCACTGATCTGCTGGGCTCCAGTGATCCTTCCGCCTCAGCCTTTCAAGTAGCCAGAACTACAGGCACATGCTACCAAGCTCGGCTAATTTTTTTAATTTATTGTAGAGATGAGGTCTCGCCAAGTTGCCCAGACTGATTTCGAATCCGTGGGCTCAGGCAATCCACTCACCCTGGCCTCCCAAAGTGCTGGGATTACAAGCTTGAGCCACCGCTCCCAGCCAGCATTATCTTTTAAAGTAAAACACTTAAATGCCCTGCAACTCAACTGTTATACTTTTAGGTATGTGTTCTAGAGAAACCCTTTTACCATATACAAGAATTTTCATAGCAGAATTGTTAAAGCAAAAAACCAAATCAATCTAAATGTCCATTGTCAAGAGAAGAAAAAATACATTTTAGTGTAATCATGATATCAAATTATACAACACTGAAAATAAACTACAGCTACATGCAACACCACATTCAATCTTAGAAACATAATGTTAAATGAAAAAGTATGTTTCAAAATGTTCCATATGGTATGATATTTTTATAAAGCAATATATTATTTAGAAATACATATAAATGTGATAATGTTATTTTTTTTAAGAAAGGATGTCCTAAACACAAAATTGGGAATAGTGGTTATCTTTGCATGTGGGGATAAAGATAGAGAATGGGGTAGAGAGTGTATAAACAGGTAGATGCTACAGTATTGGTAAGATTGTTAATAAAATGGGTAGTAGATTCACAGAATTCATTTTGTTGTAACTACATAACTTGCATATGTTCTATATGTCATATTATAAAAAGGACTTTAAAAGATAAGTACCAGCTGGGCTCGGTGGCTCAGCCTGTAATCCCGCGCCTTGGAAGGCTGAGGTGAGTGGATTGCCTGAGCCCGTGGGTTCGAGACCCGCCTGGGCAGTGAGACCTCATCTCTACAATAAATCAAAAATTCAGCCGGGCATGGTAGCACATGCCTGTAATTCTGGCTTCTCGGAAGGCTGAGGTGGAAGGATCGCCGGAGCACAGGAACGGCCACTGTGTTCCAGTCTGGGCGACAGAGTGAGACTCCAACTCAAAAAAAAAAAAAAAGACAAGTACCTTTACATTATGCATCTTATTATATTGTACCTCATATATGACTTATATATACCTCAATTCCAAGTGGTTTAAAAGCACAAATGTGAAGAACAACTAATAGAGGAAACTATAGAAAAACATGTCTGTAATAGACTTAATAAAAATTGTGTACAATATGTTGTTTTGAAATGCGTATACAATGCAGAATGGATAAACCAAGCTCGTTAATATGTATATTATATCACATGCTTATTTTTGTTGTTATGAGAACAATTAAAATCTATTATTTGAGTAATTGTCAAGGATATAATACATTGTTATTAACTATAGTCACCATGGTGTACAATAGCTCTCTTGACTTATGAATTACTAATTCTGGCCAGGTACAGTGGCTCACACCTATAATCCCAGCACTTTGGGAGGCCGAGGTAAGAGGACTGCCTTAGCCATGGGTTCGAGACCAGCCTGGGGAACTTGGAGAGGCCTCATGTCTACAATAAATCAAAAAATTAGCTGGGCATGGTGGCGCATACCTGTAGTTCCAGCTACTTGTAAGACTGAGGCTGAAGGACCACCTGAGCCCAGCAGGTCAAGGCTGCAGTACCCATGAGCATGCCATTGCACTCCAGCCTGGGTGACAGGGTGAGAACTCCAACTCAAAAAAAAAAAAATTACTAATTCTATTTTCTTTGGATATATACCTAGTGGTGGAATTACTGGATCAAAAAATATCTTTATAGCTGGGCTCGGTGGCTCAGCCTGTAATCCCGCACCTTTGGGAGGCTGAGGTGAGTGGATTGACTGAGCCCATGGGTTCGAGACCCGCCTGGGCAGCGAGACCTCATCTCCACAATAAATCAAAAAATCAGCCGGGTATGGTAGTGCATGCCTGTAATTCAGGTTACTTGGAAGGCTGAGGCGGAAGGATCGCCGGAGCCCAGCAGGTCGAGGCTGCGGTGGCCGGGAGCAGCCACTGCACTCCAGTCTGGGCGACAGAGTGAGACTCCAACTCAAAAAAAAAAAAAAAATATATATATATATATATATCTTTATGACCTCAAAATAGAAAAGAACTTCTTAAACAATGCATACACACAAATACAATGTACAACCATAAATAAATAAATTGATAACATTTACTATATTGATTTTACATGTCTGTATCTCAAAAAAAAAAGACACTAAACAAAGTAGTAAGACAAGTCACTACAGAAAAGACTTGAAGTGAATTTAATGAACAAAAAAAGAATATATTAAGATTAAAAGAATATATTATAAACTCATTAAAATATAAATTTTTAAAAAAATGAAAAGTGGACAAAGGATAGGACAGGCACGTTACAGAAAACAAATAAATGGCAAATAAATGTATTTACGATGCTCGATTTCACCAGCAAACAAAAAATACGAATAAAAACCATGGTGAAATATATATATATATATATATTTTTTTTAGTTGGCGTCTCACTCTGTTGGCCCAGACTGGAGTTCAGTGGCAAGCTCCCGGCCACTGCAGCCTCAACCTGCAGGGCTCTGGCGATCCTTCCACCTCAGCCTTCCAAGTAGCTGGAACTACAAGTGCATGCTACTACGCCTGGCTAGTGAAATATAATTTAACATCCACCAGGCTAGCAAAAACAGTAAAGTCTGATAGTGTCAAGCACTGCTGGGAATATGAAGCCTGGGCAATTCTCACATGCCACCAATGGGAGCTAATGCTCAATCACTTTAGGGGCCAACTTGAAAATATCCAGGAGAGATGAAAATGTACAAATTCCCCTACAACCCAGAGGTTCCAGTGCTAAAGATTTACCTAATCACACATGTGACAAGAAGATGTGTATAAGGTTTACTGTAATATTGACTGTAACAATGAAAAATTAGAAACAGGCTGGGCTCAGTGGCTCAGCCTGTAATCCCAGCACTTTGGGAAGCCGAGGCGAGAGGATTGCCTGAGCCTGCAGGTTCGAGACCAGCCCAGACAACTTGTTGAGACCTCCTCTCAACAATAAATAAAAAAATTAGCCGGGCATGATAGCGTATGTCTGTAGTTTCAGCTACTTGGAAGACTGAGGCAGAAAGATCACCACAGCCCAGCAGGTCAATGCTAGAGTGGCTGTGAGCATACCACTGCACTCCGGCCTGGGTGACAGAGTAAGACTCCAACTCAAAAAAAAAAAGAAAAAAGAAAAATTATAGAAATACCCTAAATATCCATCAGCAGGAGACTGAAGAGGTAAACTCTTTAATATTCATACAACGGAATATTGTAACAGCAGTTAAATTGAATAAATTATCTATAGCAATATGGATAATTCAAACATTGACTTAATAAAGTGAAACACAAACTGATAGAATTATCATCATAATTAAAATATGCAAGATAGGCAAGGCTCAGTGACTCAGCCTGTAATCCTGGCGCTTTGGGAGGCCAAGGTGAGTGGATTGCCTGATCCCGCAGACTCGAGACCCACCTGGGCAACTTGGTGAGACCTCATCTCTATGATAAATCAAAAATGAGCGATGCACGGTAGTGCACGCCTGTAGTTCCAGCTACTTGGAAGGCTGAGGCGGAAGGATCGCCG
>NW_007259867.1:331032-332924 GCF_000164805.1 Carlito syrichta
CAAATGAGACTCCAAAAAAAAAAAAAATGCAAGGTAGCTCTATACATTTTGTGTAAATACAAACATAGGAGTGTCTGCATACCTGGTGATTATCCCTGGGAAAGGAGTAGCAGAATAGTATTGGAAAGGAAAAGGGGCTTCAATTTTATCTTTAATGTTTTATTTGTTAAGGTGAGTAGTAGGTACATGGCTTATTATTATATCACTCTACATTTTTTTTTTTGAGTTGGAGTCTCATTCTGTCGCCCAGACTGGAGTGCACCAGTGATCCTTTCGTCTCAGCCTTCCAAGTAGCCGGAATTACAGGCATGCGCTACCACGCCCGGCTGATTTTTTGATCTTTTGTAGAGATGAGGTCTCGCTGCCCAGGCGGGTCTTGAACCCGCAGGCTCAGGCAATTCACTCACCTCAGCCTCCCAAAGTGTGGGATTACAGGCTGAGCCACTGAGCCCGGCTATTACTCTACATTTTAATCATAAACAAAGAGAAACAGATTCTATGATGAAGGATGTCTCCCTTAAAATGGATATTTCAATGGCATCAGGAGAAGTGGGAAGATGAGCAGATCCTCTTGTTTTCTCTCTCAGTGGTCCTGATTCTATGATTACTGTTGTCAGAACTGGAGACAGTTGCCAGATAGTTCCTTCTTTCACCAGTGACCCTCACTAGCTAGGCCACGGGCTTAGATACTCACTTTGTATAGTTTTTGCCATCTCTCTCTTTTCCCGAATGAGCTGTTTGCGTCTTTCCCTCCACTCTTTGTTAAGTTTCTGCTGCTTGGAGTTTTCCTCGTGGAGCTGTACGATTCGTTCTTGCAGCCGTCCCAAGGAGTGGTTAGAGAAGACCAAAGTGCCAGAAAGATCACTGGGTATTTCTCCAAATACCACATACTCTATCTACAAAAACAAAACAAATCAAAATAAAAACCAAAATTGACAAAAGCGCAAACTCAATGCAGGGTAAGAGAAAGAAAGCACAAGAGGGCACTTCCTGTTCTGTCCCTTGCTTAGGTCCTTGCCTTCTCGCTTCTCTTTCTCACCACTAGGTGGCAATGACCAGGTACACACAGGAAGATGCTGTCAGAGAGAAAGCCATATGAGATCCCTCTGGGGACAGCAAATTCTCCTACACAGACCATGCCTGATATCCACTGCATAATGATGAAACAAACATTTCAGGGTTGGCATATTAGGCAAACCACTACATATAGCTAATCCAGTTTGGGTAAGGTTGCACAAATATATAAAAAACTATTCTTGGCTGCCTTTCTTTGTTTTCTAAAATACAGCTTCTTTTAACCTGACAAAAGAGGACACAATACAAGAGGCCTTTTCTCTCACTGATATGTATTCCTGCAATTTAATATAAGTTGCATTCAAGTAGAGAGTGGAAATGTACAAAGAGGGAAAAAAGAGACAATATTTTCTTTTGTTTTGGTCTCCCTTGTTAATGAGTACAGATTACATGAAGATCATTCTTGTATCATTAGCACATGTCTATTTAAAGATGGTGTGAGGCCGGGCTCAGTGGTTCAGCCTGTAATCCCGCGCTTTGGGAAGCTGAGGTGAGTAGATTGCCTGAGACTGCGGGTTCGAGACCTACCTGGGCAACTTGGCGAGCTCTCATCTCTTCAATAAATCAAAAAATTAGCCAGCATGGTAGCGCGCACCTATAGTTCCAGCTACTTGGAAGGCTAAGGTGGAAGGATCGCTAGAGACCAGCAGGTCGAGGTTGCGGTGGCCGGGAGCGTGCCACTGCACTCCAGTCTGGGCGACAGAGTGAGACTCCAACTCAAAAATAAAAAATAAATTAAAAAAAAATAAAGATGGTGTGAAAAGTGACATGTCAGACCTCCAAACCATTGTCTTCTTTTTTTTTTTTTTTTTGAGTTG
>NW_007259867.1:332944-339340 GCF_000164805.1 Carlito syrichta
TTTTTTGAGTTGGAGTCTCACTCTGTTGCCCAGGCTGAAAAGCAGTGGCACGCTCACAGCCGCCGCAGCCTTGACCTGCTGGGCTCAGGCAATCCTTCCGCCTCGGCCTTCCAAGTAGCTGGAACCATAGGCGCATGCTACCATGCCCAGCTTATTTTTTGATTTATTGTAGGGATGAGGTCTCACCAAGTTGTCCAGGCTGGTCTCGAATCTCTGAGCTCAGGCAATCCTCTCACCTTGGCCTCCCGAAGTGCTGGGATTACAGGCTTGAGCCACTGCACCCAGCCAGGCCATTCTATTCTTAAGTCGTAGGCTCCTCATTTCTCCAGGCCTGAAAAGACTGGACTTTCAAAGTGATAATGGGCCATAGGGAAATACACTTGTTTTGATGTCACTCTTTTATAAGAATCTGACAATGGATAGATAAGACAAGCTTGTGTGTTGTTCTACAAGGAGAGTTCTCATCAAAGAACCATAATTCTCCGCACTAGCTAGTGACCCACGAATCTTTCTCTGAAAAGCCTTGGTGTGATGGCTCTTCTGTTCAGACAGGGTGGGGCAACCTCCCCACATGCATCACCTGGTGAAGCTTGAGTGGAATCACAACCAGAAGTTCATTCAGCTGCTGCTGCTTCTCTCGCTGATAGGCCTCCAGGGCTTCCTCGGCTACATTCAGATTGGTTGCCACAATTTTCACCTGTAGAAAGCCCCATATGTGAAATGGTAACGAGATTCAGTGAACACATGCCTAAGGTGGCAAATAAAACCATATTGGAGAAAGTAAAGCAGGAGGAGAATCTGCTTTGCTGAGCTGTGATTAAGTGCACGAACCCAGTTTGGAAGCCAGGAATGTAAATAATTTTCTTTCTGCTAAATTATGATCCACAGCACCTTTTTAGTCATTTCTATGTCCCCAGAGTTGAAAGTTTTGTGAATAAAAGCCTAGAAGACATGTCCTCATCTCCCTTTTACTTTCCCCATGAAATGCATCCCTCAGCATGAAATGTGTTTGTCAGAATGGTAGGACTCTTATTTGGAAATAATGACCTCAAGAAATTAAATAAACAAGTCCTTTAAAGCAATGAAACTACATGTTCTTCATGTCCTAGAAAACCTGAAAGTTTTCCGAATCATTTGATATTTGTAAGAGGAGAAATAATCTATCAAAAATATTTCTGAATGTGAATCAAGTTAAGTGATATTACTTTAGATAAAAGTACCTAAAAGAAAAAGTGAGTAGATTAGATATAAATAGGTCAATATTATACTGGAAGTTCGGCTTTGTAGACTCCAAGATGGGATGCATGTCCTCAGAGGATCATTAAAATGATCTACTGAGGTGCAGGATGAAAATATCAGAGTTTCTACTCCTATTTATTTTTATCTCATTCTTTTTAATTTCTGTGTTTGTGAATATTTCATAATGTATACTATAATTTAGTTCATGAATATAATTTATAAATACATACATATTTATTATAGGGGGAGAGGAATAATGTCGTCAAAAGAGTTTGGATAGCCGGGCTCAGTAGCTCAGCCTGTAATCCCGCGCCTTGGGAGGCTGAAGTGAGTGAATTGCCTGAGCCCATGGGTTCGAGACCCGCCTGGGCAACTTGGTGAGACCTCATCTCTACAATATATAAAAAATTAGCTGGGCTTGGTAGTGCACGCCTGTTGTTTCAGCTACTTGGAAAGCTGAAACGGAAGGATCACCGGAGCCCAGCAGGTCGAGGCTGCGGTGGCCGGGAGCGGCCACTGCACTCCAGTCTGGGCGACAGAGTGAGACTCCAACTCAAGAAAAAAAAAATAAATTAAATTAAAAAAAAGAGTTTGGAAACCAATGTTTAAGATAAAGTCTAACTGCCAAAAGAGCAATGGCCTTCACCACAACTGTGCTTAAGGAGAAAGAACCTGGCCATAACATTTGAAATGTTTCTTTACTGAGGAGAAGTCCTAACATTGCCATTGCTATAAGATGGCAATATTATAGCTGAGAGGATATGTAGCATTTTGAGACAGGATAAATAAGTAAGCAGGCCACCGTACTTTTTTGGACAATGTATCATATTCCTTTTTGAGGTTATCCACAATCTTCTTTTCTTCAACTAAGGCTTCCTCAATGTCCAACCTTTTCTCTCGGAGTTGAAGGGCCAGTTCAAAAAGAGCTGTATCACAATCTGAAAAGAGAAATATAAAAAGCAGTCTCATTTTTTTATGGGGTGTCATAGTTCCAGGAGTATGAACTTTGGAGCTTCAGAATCAATAAAGTCTACTTGGCAGTTCCACTCTAGCAAGCTTTTACTACACTTACGATTCCATTGCTCCAGGTGGAACTATGAATAATTTTAATAATCATGACAATAATAATGAGACTAGTATTGATGTTCTCTCTGAGAAATATTCTGAGCCAGGCTTTGTGGAAACTCCTTGATGTACATCATTCCATTTTATAGATGAAGTCTCCAAGTCTTAGAGAGGTGATACAATTAGTACATGACAGAATAGGAAACAAGTATATTATCTCTCTGTTATTTCCACTACAGCACACTAAGAGCCAAATTTATCCACCATGCAATAGGTAGCAAATATAAAACTAGAATACTAAAATGGGATTTATAAACCTTAGTTCTAGCCCTAGTTCTGCCACTTTACTAGTTGTGAGTCATTGTTCAAGTCATTTAAACCTGCTGTAAAATAAGAAGTTGCTTTACAAGGTTTTTGTGTTCTATTCCACTCATAAATATTAAGATTCCAGAAAGACTCTTGTTTTCAAAAGTAAAATAAGATGTAAACTTTATTTGAAATTAAACTTCTAAAATTTAATTAAATTTTATTTGAAATGTCTAGAAAAACAGGTTACAGTTCAGAACAAATGAGTTTTTCTCTACTGAACCATTCATCTATTGAGACTATAAGAATATGGGTCTGTCTGCTCCAGACTGGTTTCACCAGTGAAAGCAATAAATGTAAATTGCCATCCATTTCAGAAAACTGGTACAAAGTGTCCTTACAAAACAGATTTGAAATACAAACATTTGAATGGGTTTGTCAAAAAAAGAGAGTATTGTAAAAATATATAAAAATCATAATCTAGTGTTACTGTATAAACTGAAACTTGCTGCATTTTATAATAACTCTGAATCATCTGTTGTCTGCAGATCATTTAACTTGTCACTCATAAACAGCTGCCTAAGAGAACAGATAATAAATCATCAAGAGAGCCCCCAAAAGTATTATTAACATTTTTCCTGACCATGCTATTTAAAATAGCAACCGCTCCTCCCTGCCCCCACTCCTGAACCCCTTTTATATTTTGTTTTGGTTTTTTTTTGAGTTGGAGTCTCACTCTGTCGCCCAGACTGGAGTGCAGTGGCTGCTCCCGGCCACCGCAGCCTCTACCTGCTGGGCTCCGGTGATCCTTCCGCCTCAGCCTTCCGGGTAGCCAGAACTACAGGCACGCGCTACCACGCCAGGCTAATTTTTTTTTTTTTTTATTTTTATTGTAGAGATAAGGTCTCGCCAAGTTGCCCAGGTGGGTCTCGAACCCGCAGGCTCAGGCAATTCACTCACCTCGGCCTCCCAAAGCGCAGGATTACAGGCTGAGCCACGGAGCCTGGCTTCCTTTTACATTTCTTTTCCCATAGCATGTACCACCTTCCCAAATTCCATTTAACTTACTCGTTGTATCTATTGTCTTTCTACACTAGAATTTAAGCTCCATGAGGGTAAGAGAGTTTGTTTTATACTTTGATGTATCCCTAGCATCAGACAAGATCCTGGCATATACTAGAAGTTCAATGTTGTTGAATGAATGATTGAATATCCTTATACTTAAGAGAAAAATATGCCATACATTTTATTTTATTTTTTTAATTTTTGAGTTGGAGTCTCACTCTTGTTGCCCAGGCTGGAGGAATGCAATGGCATGCTCACAGCCACCGCAGCCTCGACCTGCTGGGCTCAGGTGATCCTTCCACCTCAACCTTTCAAGTAGCTGGAACTAGAGATGCACGCCATCATGCCTGGCTAGTTTTTGGGTTGTATTATAGGGATGATGTCTCACCAAGTTGCCCAGGCTGGTCTCAAACTTGCAGGCTCAGGCAATCCTCTCGCCTTAGCATCCCAAAGTGCTGGGATTACAGGCTGAGCCACCGTACCCAGTCATATCATATATTTTAAACGACGCTTTCCTTAAGTTTTATTATCAGAGAATTGAGAAACAACAAAAGGGCCTTCTCAGCATTGAGGACACATGGTTTTATACAACTTACTTGTTGGGCAGATGGAATCATCAAAAACCTCATCTTCAGATCCAGACTCATCCTCATCACTCTCCAAGCTGGATTCTTCCTCACTTGATTCCTCACTTTCCTCATCTTCATCTAAGGAAAGAGAAGGACACTGTTAGGAGAGAAGTTCCTATATTAAACTAAATACCCCATTTTTAAAGTAAACTATTTTTCAATGAGTCGGTCACTAGAAAAATAATCAAGAGGTAAATCAGGAAATTACTCGGTATTTTTAGAAGAATTTAAAATCGTTAAGGACACAGAGAACACACACTCAAATGCCTACAGAAGGTTGTACAGTTACTACCAATGCGTCAAGCCAGGCGAGTTGAAACTAAGTTTCTAAGCTGCTTGTGTTGCAACCCACCTAACACACACTTGGTGGGACAGGCCCACAATTCTTAAATTAAAGAATGTTCTAAAAACAGAAAAGACTTTCATAAGTTATCTGAACTGAAGTGATGCTCTTTATTGTTTTTATTTAACCTTCTCAGTGAGAATATTCATATTTTGCTGCAAAAGTACAAAGGTGTTTGTTTGATTTGGGGATCGGGTACCAAAGCTTGCTGGGAATGTTATGTTGGCAAAGACTCTCTCCTTTGACCAAATCTGAGTCAATGTAGTAAAGATGCCAGTTCTCTCCAAACTGATACACAGGTTTAACACAATTGCTATCAAATCTCTAACATGATTTTTGGTAGATGTAAATAAGATTATTCTAAAATATGGAAAGATAAAGGAACTAGAATTGCTAAAACAAGTTTGAAAAAGAATAAACTGGGAGGAATTAGTCTACTTGATTTCAGGACTCAAAACATTGCTACAGTAATCAAGACTGTAGTATGGGTTGAGGGATAGACATATAGATCAATGGAACAGAATAGGGAACCTAGAAAAAGATCCACACAAGTGATTTTGACAAAGATCAAAAGCAATTCAATGGCAGAGAGACACTCTTTTCAACAAATGGTATTATAGCAAATAAAAAGACAAGTTCCACACTAAGGAAAAATATTTGCAAAGTATATATCCAACACAGGGCTAGTATCTAGAACATATAAAGAACGCACAAAGCTCAACAGCAGAAAAGCAAACAATCCTATTCAAACATGGGCAAAACACAAGAGACATTTCACCAAAGAAGACACACAGGAAACAAACATGTAAAGGATTCAACTACCTTGGGCTAACTCATACCAGATACAAACACACACACACACACACACACACACACACACACACACACACACACACACACACATTAATTCCAGATGTTTAAAGACCTAAAGGTTTATATCCTCTCTTTTTTAACCCCCACAGTGGCTCAACATTGTGTTGCAATGAAAAGAATAAGATATCTATTAGGTCCCTTAGTTACTTCTCTATTTCATGTTCATGAGAGAAAATGGGATCATGTGTAGGAAAGGGGTACAAACCAGCATCTCCTTCAACTTCCTTTTTCTTTACCCTCTTAATTTTCTTCTTTAGGACCTTCACGAGGAAGTTAGCAAATTTATTGTTTTCTCCAATGGCTGCTTGAAAACCAGCATAGAGTGCCTTTTCTTGTTCCTGGAGCTTGGAGATTTCAATCTTTTTCTCTTCCATCTCTTTAAGAGCTTCATTTATTTTCCACTTAAAAAAAAAAAAAAAGAACAAATGATAAGCAAAAATATTTCTGATAAACCAGGTTTAGAGGACAATGTACTTCACAATGCAAGGTTACAGTCTACAAACTTTGTAAAAAATTTCTTAATAGAAGTTTACATTTCTGATGTTGCACACCCATCCATTTATTTGGTTACATTTTATAATTCTTTTGTAAAAATCAGTTAAGTTCAGAATTAGAAAGATCAGTTTTTTAATGTTTAGCTTCCTTAAAAAAACTAAGTTAAACAAAATTGAAATTTTTACTAATATGTGGATGTCAGCTAATATTTTTGCAGGCATAATCTCAAAAACAAAAGATTTTTTGTTTTGATATATAATAACTAAAATAAAAAGACACCATTTGTAGTGAAGCTAATGTAACTAAAATCTGATGTCATTATTTAGTATTTTATTTTATTTATTTATTGAGTTGGATTCTTTTTTTTTTTTTTTTTTTTTT
>NW_007259867.1:339360-345698 GCF_000164805.1 Carlito syrichta
TTTTTGAGTTGGAGTCTCACTCTGTCACCCAGACTGGAGTGCAGTGGCCGCTCCAGCCTCGACCTGCTGGGCTCCAGCAAGCCTTCTGCCTCAGCCTTCCAAGTAGCTGGAACTACAGGTGCGCACTACCACGCCTGGCTAACTTTTTGATTTATTGGAGAGATGAAGGTTCGCCAAGTTGCCAAGGCGGGTCTCGAACCCACGAGCTCGGCAATTCACTCACCTCAGCCTCCCAAGGTGACTATCTTTGTTTTAAAAGAAGAATTCTATTAAATAAATACTAGGCTGTGTGTGATGGTTCAAGCCTGTAATCCCAGCAGGAAGAGGGGAGAGAAGACAAAAAAGAGACGAGGACTAGAACAAGTGGGGAAATCAAGCTGAAGAAAAAGGAAGGAAGAAAGCTCCCAGTCCCCCTCATAACTAAGGGAGCAGTTGGCCAGGATCCTCCTGCCTCCTCATACTTGCATGTCCTGCTCCTCTTTGTCAAGGGAATTAACACGCTCTTGAAGGATATTCTCCTGTTTTTCAAAATTCTTGAGGAGAAGTATTTCTTGAAATAACGTGACATGATGCAGGTCAGATAATTTCATCTGAGTATCTAGTTTCAATTTCTCATGTCTCAGGAGATGGAGTTCTGCATCAAAAGTGACAATCAGTTCACTGATCTGAATGGAAAAAAAGATTAGAAGATATGTTAGAAGTTAAAAAAAAAGGCAAATGCATTTTGTAAAAATTATCTAACAGTACTAATTTGTTTAAAAGAATTGTTTTCATTTTGCCTTTATTATGAAGTATTGTGCATGTATGTATGTATGTAGTCATATAAGTTAGTTCATTAGTGGCATTAGATTTACATAACTTAATTTATTAGGTGATAGGAATTCTGTAACTATAGTCCTGCCAGCTATTTCTTTACCACTGATTAAGCCATCAATCAAGTATGCCCTTCTTGCTGAACTGTATAGATGGTGAACTCTCTGAGTGGTTAGTGTTTAGATTTGTCTCCTCTTTATTCCCTATAGTATTTCTACATTGCCTTTTATGTGGTAAGCATGAATAACTTCTTTTACTTAGAAAACTTCTTTTACTTAGAAAATTTTCAAACCTACAAAATAGTAAATATTTTTAAATAAATAATTATGGAGCTGTCACAAATAACCTATTCAATTTTTCTATTTTACAGATAAAGAAATTAAAGTTAAAGGTAATTTTCCTGAAATCAAAGCTAATTTATTACAAAGGTGGGATAAGAACCTAAGTATCCCAAGCCCCGGTCGAGACCTCATTCCAGAGTGGTCCTAATAACTCTAAGACCCAAGTTTTGCTTTCATTTTGGTACAGCTTGTCCCCATCTCATCCAAAGGAGATGACGAGGTCAAGAGAAAACCCCAAGGACTGATTCTCCTGAGGAAACTAGAATAGGAAGAGACAAGCTATCTTGTGTTTTTCCATTAGGCTGTACATGATAGGGAGCCTCAACTATTAAAATGCTGTAATGAGTGAGGGCCCAGACAAGGAGCTGAGGAAGGAGAAGAGATCTGCAGGCTTGGGACAGTGAAACTGCTAAAGAATTTTAGAAAGTTGAGAGAGAGAGAGAAGAAAAAATTAAACTTTTAAATAAGTATGGCTATAGACTATGTGTATGGGTTTCCCTTTAATGCTTTTCTGCAAATTTGAGTTTTTCCTAAATTTTTTTGATGGCAGGACTATATTTTCTTCAGTGAAACACCATTCTTAACCTGGACCACACTGGTCTCCAAGTTTGCAAGGGTACAATTGTTTCATTCTCTTACCCCTACTAGCCTATAAGCTTTGTGAGTATTGAGAACATGCCTTTTTTGAGAACTGTTATATCCCTAAAACCTACCTGTTACTATGCCTGCGTATAGAATGTCCAACAAGTATTTGTTAGGTTAATAAAATAAATAAGTTACAATTAAGTCAATCAAAACTTTTGGCTGAATATCATGTTTGACACTGCCTAGAAAATGTGGGAACTCAGAAGTAAATGTGACCCTTTGGTCAAGAATTCTATAATCTAATTTGTAAGACAAAACTAACACACATCAAACAGCAAGAAAAATTAGTGTCAAACATGAGGTGCTGATTACAGGTGCAATTGGAGTTTACAAACAAAGCAGGAGTTGGTAATGTGGGCAGAAGATATTGGAGTGAGTTTAGAACTCTGAATGATGACTCAACTCTGGAAGGAAGTTATTGCAGGTAGAAGGAAATAGCAAAGGAAAAAGCTCAGATATAAATCTCAGAAAGGGGAGGGAGAGAAAGTGGGGAGTGGGGAGTGGGGAGAGGCAGGAACAGTGAAAAAACAAAGCTGGACAAAGTAGAGACAATGGCAAAGAATAAGATTGGGAAGCTATTGAGGACACCATCACAGGCAGAACTGGAAAGACACACAGAGGAAAGGGCTCTATCTGCCTAGCAGCAGAAAGCTAACTATCCAAGAAAGGCTCTTTTCCTTTCATATTCAGAGTACATCCTGCTCAGCTGGCCTAGGTCTGGTCCTGATACTCCTAGACATAAAAATAGTTGCCATTCCTGTTCCAGAATCCTGTTGAACCCAGTAATCACCATAGACACTCCCACTAATGGAGCAAACCACAATTTATAAAAAGAGGATGGGCCATTGCTAGGCCATTGTGGCCACTGTCTTGGTAAACTATGGTATGGCCATATGTTCCTTGAGCTATGGCCCCCTCCCCTACCTTGGGAAGGTGACTCTCTTCTTTCTCTCTCTCTAATTTACTTTCTAAATAAACTTTATTTTCTAATCTAAAAAAAAGAAAAAGAGGATGGTATGAAAAGCAGAGTGTGCTCCATTTCTCTGGAAGATTTTAAATTACGTTCCATCCATCACCTGAGCGCTGCTCCTCTGCTTCCCCTTCGCCATGACTTTGGTTAGATGCCAACTAACTGAAACAGGGGTTTGCCCTTCATTCCTAGTCAGTTTTCCAAAAAGAAAACAAAGTGAAAAAGCTCCATAGTTCTGAGCAGAGAACAATGATCTTCAAAAAGCCAAGGACAGGAAGAAGCCAAGTCATCAGTGGGTAATGAGCTGGTCAAGGTTTGGGGAACATTCACGTACAGAAGTTTACAGTAACTAAATAAGTAACTAGACTCAATTCTTCCCCTTTGTTCCTCTCTTTCAGCTTCACCCCTTACCCTGTTGGCCAAATACTGTTGCATGTACAGGTGTTTAATCTCATCCCTCTTCATAATCTCCAGCTCCACATCAGTTGGCTCTGCTTTTTCAAATTCCACAAACTTTGGAAGATCTAGGCTGAATGTAGATGCCTTTGATGATCTAGATAATGAATCGAGCATCATCAAATCCCCGTCCTTTTTAAGAGCGAGTCTGAGGAATCCTATACTTGAGGCTCCAGACCCTATGTGTTCCATTTGGGAGGGGTTTTCTTTTTCACTTTTCATCAGCTGTTGCTTAAAATTTTGGAGTGTTTCCTCATCAAACTGAAATCTCCTTTCTGGAACTTCTTCCGGGTGTATGTGAGGGATCTGGGGAATGGGAATGTGTTTGGATATGTGAAGAGTCGACTGAATGTTCTTCAGTTCTTGTACCAGGCACTGTATTTCCTCAATAACAGCCACTTTAAGGTCTCGAAGAGAGAGGATGCACTTGTTCATATGATTTTTCTTTCCATGGACCTGAAAAAAAAAGGAAGAAAGCAAAACAATAACACACACATCCACACACACCCACAGAACAGGTGGAAATAAGATTTATTCTTTTTCCTTGACTGATAGGCCTAGTAAAAATTCAACATAAAGTAATCTAATCATCTCTGTTCACCACTAAGTTACCTTTTTCTCTAGAATTTAGGCTTTTTTTCATTTAGCCCCTCCAATATAGAAAGGTATATCAATGTTTTCCACAGTTTGCTCCCTCCTGCTGGCATGCATGTCTGAGTTCCCCTGCCCTCCCTCACCACTCATGGAAGGCCCTCCAAGAGCCTTGTTCTCAGCTGGATGCTTCCCCAGAGAAGGAGAAGGGTTAGGGTTAGGGTTAGGGTTAGGGTTAGGATTAGGCTTAGACTCACTTAGGGTTCCCTACCTAGAGCCAAGTTACAGGTTAGCACATTTTCATTCTGAATTTTTAGCCAAATGATTACTGTTACACCCAGTGATCCTGAATTTCAGTATCATGTCACACCAAGAGCTTGCATGATCCTTCTTTTGTTTCTTCTCCATTTATCTAAGCCAAGCTATGCCCCTGCCCCAGGCATAGCTGCTATTCTCACCCACTGCTCTTTCATTACCAGCTCTCTCCCTGGTCTGTGTTTTTCTAACTGGAGCCTAGGGGCACACGCAACCTTACCTCCTGTGTGCAGTTAGGCTACTAATGGTCCAAAGTCGTTGAGAGTTTCTTTACATAACTAGACAATTTAAAAAATAAAAGATCAAAAGGTACTTCTTCAAGGAGCCTACAAAACGTATGCATATATTTACTATCTGTGAAACAAACAAACAAAAAACAGTAAGAGAAAGGAGATTCTTAGCCTGTAATCCCACGCTTTGGGAGGCCGAGGTGAGTGAACTGCCTGAGCCCGCAGGTTTGAGACCCGACTGGGCAACTTGGCGAGACCTCATCTCTACAATAAATCAAAAAAATTAGCCAGGCATGGTAGCGCACACCTGTAGTTTCAGCTACTAGGAAGGCTGAGGCAGAAGGATCGCCAGAGCCCAGTAGGTTGAGGCCGCGGTGGCCAGGAGCATGCCACTGCACTCCAGTCTGGGTGACAAAGTGAGATTCCAACTCAAAAAAAAAAAAAAGAGAGAGGAGATGGGTTGCATACTTGAAAATAAATCTTGAAAGCACTAAGAATCACCTCTGAAGTACCTGGAGGACTGCAGATTAGGATGAGAATAAACCCAAACCACTCTGACGGTTCCTCATCTCTGAGAAGCCTCTCAACATACCAACTCCTTCTTTCCAGTTTTTCAAATACTATCCACACTTAAACACTGGGGAAAAAGACAGATGATACAGTATTTTTTTTTTTGAGTTGGAGTCTCACTCCTTCGCCCAGGCTGGAGTGCAGTGGCACGCACGCTCATGACCACCGCAGCCTCCACCAGCTGGGCTCAGGCAATCTTTCCGCCTCAGCCTTCCAAGTAGCTGGAACTACAGGTGTGCACTACCATGCCTGGCTATTTTTTATTTTATTGTAGAGACGAGGTCTTGCCAAGTTGCCCAGGCTGGTCTCGAACCTGAGGGCTCAGGCAATCCACTTGCCTTGACCTCCTAAAGTGCTGGGATTACAGGCTGAGCCACCAAGCCCAGAAGATACACTATTTTTTTAAATGATGAATACTTTTCAATGATTTTACATTTGACCATGACAATAATGACCATTTATCGACTTTGATTGTTACACTAAACTAAACTCTATGAGGTAAACTGGACATGTCTTATTGTTGTTAATCGATATTAATACTCTTTTTAGAGATGAGATAAAAGGCCTACGGAGATTTACATGACTTAGCAAAGCTTACATGGCTATTCAGTGACAGAGATGGAAACAGAACTCTAGTCTTCTGACTTGTAGAACAAGGTATTCTACACGATTTTATGCTGTCATTTTAATAAAGCAGATTTCAATGTAATGCAATTAAGTTGAAGACATCATACCTGCCCATCTTCCCAAGCTAGACTATGAAATTTCAGGTAGGATGACTTATTGGTTGTGGTCATAAGAACATTTTCTCTAGGATGATGGATAGAACATGATGAATAGACAAAAACTACAAACAGTTAAAAAACAATCCAAGTGATTGCTAATAAAATTTCCAAAATGTCCTTTTTGATTAGAAAGATACAGTTATGAGCTATTAAATGTATTTGTGGATACAAATTGCCATGTGCTGCTGGCATGTATAATATCTTTGGTAAAACTCATTCCACAGAGCCCAGCCAACACTTCATTTTCATTTGTCAGAAAATATAAAATATTCTAATATACTATATCTGTTATATAACTGGTACCCTCTCCAATGTGATGCCTTGAAATGTGCAAACTTCACAACCATATTAGGTGGTCAAGTATCACATTCTACTAAAAATGGTAGTTCAAATGCCTGCTAAATCTGGTAATTAAGGAATTAATATGGCTGGGAGAAGAACTTTTATAAGAAAACAAGGATCAGAAATCAGGATGGGCCGGGCTCGGTGGCTCAGCCTGTAATCCCAGCACTTTGGGAGGCCGAGGTGAGTGGATTGCGTGAGCCCGTGGGTTCGAGATCTGCCTGGGCAACTTGACAAGACCTCATCTCTACAATAAATCAAAAAATCAGCCGGGCGTGGT
>NW_007259867.1:345918-347071 GCF_000164805.1 Carlito syrichta
CAGCTACTGCACTCCAGTCTGGGTGACAGAGTGAGACTCCAACTCAAAAAAAAATAAAAAAATAAAAAAAAGAAATCAGGATGATTGAAAGCAGCTTGAAGGAATACAGAGAGTCAAAAAGCATGTATGTTAATTGGTTAGTCTTGGTTAATCTTGACTAGAAAAGTATGGAAGTCCTACAGAGAAAGGCTAAACAATGGCCTTTTCCCCCTAAGTCCTTCATGGTCCATGGTAACCAACAACTATATCCAATGAGGATTTGTTTGAATTCAAAGAAGTTCAAAATTCACAAAATATAATGCTTTACCCATGACACTGGTATTGAGCCATAGTATAGTGTCTGTCATACTAGCTGACTAATCATGGATAAATCTCTTGTCCTCTCCGGCGTCAGTTTCCTTATTTGTAAAAAAAAGGTGGGGGGGGACATTCTAGATCGTCAAAATCATGGGAGTCTTTTCCAGTTCTAAATTCTATGGTTATATATTCTTATTGACCAGATAAGAAAATGGGTGGTTTTAAGCAGAATTTAATTAACTCAGGATGCTTTTTCATTGTCATAAAAATCTGTGGGTAGGTACCAAAGAATCCAGGTATCCTAGTTCCTCTTCTTTCTTAGCAGCATTTATTCTCATGTGCTCAGGTATCTTGTAGTCTGGGGCTGTCTTCAGATTGAAATCTCCCATACACACCTGGGCTTCTTTGATGGCTTGAAGATCTTTGGGATCTTCATAGTCATCATCAGGTTTGCTCTTGTATCTATCAGAAAAATGGACAACACATACATAAACACAACAATACACTCTAATATGTCTAGTATAAGTATGTATTCAAGTTCAATCATGAAGCAAAAGTACGACTCTGAGTCTGTGATGCCACTTTTGTCATAGAACCCAAGTATTACTTAAAAGTTAATTACTTTTTAAAACATACCGAACAAAATAATATACAACTTAGCCTGTAATCCCGCGCCTTGGGAGGCTGAGGTGAGTGAATTGCCTGAGCCCGCGGGTTCGAGACCCGCCTGGGCAATTTGGTGAGACCTCATCTCTACAATAAATCAAAAAATTAGCCGGGTGTGGTAGCGCACGCCTGTAGTTCCAGTTACTTGGAAGGCTGAGGCGGAAGGATTGCTGGAGCCCAGCAGGTCGAG
>NW_007259867.1:347092-348608 GCF_000164805.1 Carlito syrichta
CGCAAAAAAAAAAAAAAAAAGAATCAATCATTAGATTGTACTGAAATAATCTGAGTCACTGTTAGGCTTTGGTTCACTTCTAAGAAATTCACATCAACATTGTTATTTATTCCCTTAATATAAATTAAGCCTTGGTCATTGGGTGTTTTGTGTGTGAGTTGGAGTCTCACTCTGTCACCCAGACTGGAATGTAGTGGCATGCTCATGGCCACCACAGCCTTGACCTGCTGGGCTCAGGCAATCCTTCTGCCTCAGCCTTCCAAGAAGTTGGAATTACAGGCATGTATACCACACCCAGCTAATTTTTTGATTTATTGTAGGGATGAAGTCTTGCCAAGTCGCCCAGGCTGGTCTCGAACTCATGAGCTCAGGCAATCCTCTCACCTTGGCCTCCCAAAGTGCCAGGATTATAGGCATGAGTCACTGCACTTGGCTGAGTATTTTCTTAAAGACAAAAAGTCAAACTTTATTACCTGAGTGTCATAAGCTTTCCAAAAAAGGTTCAAGATGACAGCATGAGCATATATATTTGTATCCCTTCTCTCCCCAAATTCCCTGAAAATGACAGTATAGAAGTATAAAAAGTTATAAATTACTAGCAAAACTAAGAATTGACTAGAAAGCCATGAGCAAACCAGTGATATTTATACACTTCTGGAAGATAGAAACAAGATTAAATTAATGAATAAACCATACAAACTATATCCCAGAATACTCACAGAAAAAGGCTAAAAAAGAGATTGAATATGATCTTTTTGGTAGAGTTCCTAGAACACTCTAAGCACAAAGTGGGCAAGTATGGTGAGTGGAATGGAATGCTAGACATATTTGGCAAAATTAATTAAATGATTGAAAAGAAATGCTTGAACCAGTTGGGCCCTCCCAAACTTTCCTATCTCCACACATACAGAACAGTAGCAATCTTTATATCCAGACTAAAATCGAAAACTACTCTCTACAGAACCTGAACTCTTTGCTTAGAAAGTACTAATGTATCTAAGGGCATGGGCTGGTACCTATTATAAGGTCCATAATTGGGAGACCCCAACATACCTGTCAAATTAATGTGAAACCTACCAGCCAACATGAACAAGTACACATAGTTTTCAGTCAGCCCTTTCTTTTTTTTTTTTTTGAGTTGGAGTCTCACTCTGTCACCCAGACTGGAGTGCAGTGGCCGCTCCCGGCCACCGCAGCCTTCTGCCTCAGCCTTCCAAGTAGCTGGAACTACAGGTACGCGCTACCACGCCTGGCTAATTTTTTTATTTTATTGTAGAGATGAGGTCTCGCCAAGTTGCCCAGGTGGTCTCAAACCTGCGGGCTCAGGCAATCCACCCACCTCAGCCTCCCAAAGTGCTGGGATTACAGGCTGAGTCACCAAGCCCGGTTAGTCAGCCCTTTCTTTTAGGAGAAAGTTCTTTTATGTCATCAAACATGTAAAATAGCAGAGGAAATCCATTTATTGTTTTGATACATTTTCATGTGTGTATAACTGCACTAAAAGGAAGAATTAACA
>NW_007259867.1:348731-351964 GCF_000164805.1 Carlito syrichta
GGAAGAAAGAAACAATCAAACAAAAAGGGAGAGGAGAGGAACTTCTGCTTCTGGTCATGTGAGAGAAACAGGGCCCATCATTATCTTCATAATGTAAACAACTAGAAAACTGAACAAAAATATATGAAACAACGATGTTCAGACATTGAACATAAGCAGCATAAAACTGTCATTCCTGAGAGAAGTGAAAAGAAGTAATCTCTATTATTTTCTGGCTGCTGTGAGGAGAAAGTTACCAGACATTAGAGTAGGGTCAGGATCCCAGATATAGCCTAGTGAACTCATTGATTGAGGAGACAGAGATTAGGGAGGCCAATGTGGCTAGAACTTGTGGGAAAGACTATCAGAGCAACACAAAGAAAAATCTACATAGTGTTCTCAGATTTTTGGCTGAGTATTAATCTATCCACATATAATGTGATGCTGGGCAAAGAACAACTTCTGGGAAAAGTACAACTACTGGGAAGATGTAAAACAAATAATTCTCATAGATTCCTCATAGCTGGGAATCACTCATGTTCCCACCATGACTTGTTGAATATAGGAACATTTGAGGGTGACCCTAAAAGAGTCATGCCTTCAAAGAGAGAAAGACATAGCAGATATGGAAAACATGATCAATCATCTTATCCTAATTGACATTTTTATAGAACACTACACCCAGCAATGCAAGAAAGCACACTCTTTTCAAGTACATATTGAACTTTTATGTAGACAGAGTGTAAGCAGGATCATAACATAGTTCTCAATAAATTTAAGATAATTTAAATCACACACTATTTTCTATGATCATGAAAGATTAAATTAGAAATCTAGCAGAAAATTTTTTACCCCCAAATATTTGGAAACTAGACTGCATACATAAACTACAAGTCAAGAAATTAATCACAAGGAATGTTAGAATATCTTCGACTGGGTAATAATAAGTGTCATATAAAAATGTGAAATGGAGTTAACAGTGACTCAAAGAAAATTTATACTTTAAATCTTTATATTTGAAAAGATGTATAGAATTAAAGCTTACACACTAAGTTTATACATTAAGAAGCAAGCAAGAAAAAAAGCTAACTAAACCTAAATTAAACAGAAGGGATGAAATGATTTAAAAATAATAATAAATCAATGACACAGAAAGCAAACCAAGCAGTATATTAAAATATTAATATTAAAATATATGAGCAAAAGCTAGTTATTTGAAAAGATCAATAAAATCAATGAATCACTAACTAGAATGATCAGGAAAAAGAGAGAATATGAAAATTTAAAATATCATGAATTACATAGGGGACATCAAAACAGATACTACAGAAATTAAAAGAAAGGGAATAATAGAAACCATTTTAAGCCTAGAAGAAATGTGCAAATTCCTTCAAAGATACAAGTTATCAAACTTAAGAAGTAAAAAAGTTAAATATCACTATAAAAATTAAAAATTTGAATTTGTATTTAAAACCATCCCTCAAAGAATATTCCAGATCCAGATGAATTCATTGACAAATTCCCCAGTAAAGCAGAAAATAAAAAACAGAAAACCAAAAAAACAGAACAAACAGAAAACAAAATATAGAATGGCAGCTGCAAGTCCTAGATAGTAGTAATTACATTAAATGCAAATGGTCTAAATACATTATTGAATGACTGAAATTGGCAGAATGGACCAAACATGACCAGGTATATGCTGTCTATAAGACACTAGCTTCAAATATAGTAACATAGGAAGGTTGAAGTAAAAGAATAGAAATAATTATATCATTTAAATACTGAATGTCTTCCCCCTGAGATCAGGAACAAGGTGTGGATGCCAACTCTTCCCACTCTATTTCAATATACTAGTGGAAGTTCTAGCCAGTGCAATAAGAAAAGGAAATAAGATGCAGACAGATTAGATAAGATAAAATAAAACTGTACTTATTTTCAGGTGACATTTTACCTACACGGAAAATCCCAAAGAACCTATCAAAAAACTCAGAACTAATGAGACAATTCAGCAAGGTCACAGGGTACCAGATAAACATATAAAAATCGATTATATTCCTATACTAGCAACGAATGTAAACATCCAGACACCAATATTAAACATCATACCATTTTCAATTGACCAAAAAAAAAGAAACACCTGTGTGTAGAGCTAACCAAATATGTGTAGAATTTTTACGCTGAAAACAGCAAAACACTGAAGAAAGAACTCAAAGAAGATCTAAATAAAAGGTGAGTCATACTATGCCCATGGATTAGAAGGTTCAATATAATAAAGATGCCAATTCTTCCCAAATTGATATACTCCTTTAATATAATTTTCCAGCAAGATTACTTTGGCAAGATTTTTCTGAAATTTATACAGAAAGGCAAAGTAACTAGACATGTCTAAAATAATTTTGAAAATAGTAAAATGATTTCAAGACCTAATACATAAATACAGAAATCAAGACAGTGTAGCACTGGCGAAAGAACAGACATATAGATAATGGAATAGAAAGTGAATCTAGAAACAGACCCATACAAATATGCCCAAATTATTATTACTATTATTATTATTTTGAGTTGGAGTCTCACTCTGTTGCCCAGACTGGAGTGCAGTGGCACACTCCCGGCCACTGCAACCTCAACCTGCTGGGTTCCAGTGATCTTTCCACTTCAGCCTTCCAAGCAGCTGGAACTACAGGAGCATGCTACCATGCCCGGCTAATTTTTTGATTTATTGTAGAGATGAGGTCTCCAAGTTGCCCAGACGGGTCTCAAACCCACGGGTTCAGGCAATCCACTCACCTCAGCCTCCCAAAGCGCGGGACTACAGGCTGAACCACCGAGCCCAGTCGCCCAAATTATTTTTAACAAAGGTGCAAAAGCAATGGAGAAATGCCTTTTCAACAAAAGGTGCTAGAGCAATTGGACATCCATAAAATTTTTTTTAAAACCTCAACCTAAGTCTTATATTTTATAAAAAATTAAGTTAAATACAAAATGAAAAACTATAAACATTTTTTTTTAATAGGAAAAAATCTTTAGGACATAGGGCTGTGCAGAGTTCTTAGACTTGACACCAAAACCAAGATTAATAAAAGGAAATATTGAGCCGGGCTCGGTGGCTCAGCCTGTAATCCCGTGCTTTGGCAGGCTGAGGTGAGTGGATTGCCTGAGCCCGCGAGTTTGAGACCTGCCTGGGCAACTTGGCGAGACCTCATCTCTACAATAAATCAAAAATCAGCCGGGCGTGGTAGCGCGTGCCTGTAGTG
>NW_007259867.1:351984-360200 GCF_000164805.1 Carlito syrichta
AGTGGCCGGGAGCGGCCACTGCACTTCAGTCTGGGTGACAGAGTAAGACTCCAACTCAAAAAAAAAAGGAAATATTGATAAATTAGACATCAACAAAATTAAAAAACTTCTGCTCTGCTGAGAGAATGAAAAGACAAGCTACAGACTGGGACAAAATATTTGTAAATTACATATCCAACAAAGGACTAGTACCTAGAATATATAAAGATCTCTAAAATCTCAACATTAAAAAAGCCAATAATCTTATTCAAACAGGAGCAAAAGACATGAAGAGTCATATCACCAAAGGTAAATAAGTAGCAGATAAACAAAAAGATGTCCTTGTCAAATAAAACTACTTCAATCAGATTTTTTTAAAAAAGAGATTAACTTCAGGATGGTTAGAGATAAAGGTGAAAGTCAAATCTATAAGATGTTAGAAGAACACACAGGAGAAGAATATCTTTATATAACGTTGGGATAGAAAAAAAATTTCTTAATTCTAAAAAATCACTCTGACTATGCAGTATTATTAGCAAAATACAATTCCTGGAGCTGAAACTTTTTTTTTTTTTTTTTTTGAGTTGGGGTCTCATTCTTGTCATCCAGGCTAGAGTGCCCACTGAATGCAGTGGCATGATCATGGCTCACAGCAGTCTCAAACTCTTGGGCTCAAGCAATCCTCCCACCTCCACCTACCAAGTACCTGGGACTACAAGTGTGTGCTATCACGCCTGGATAATTTTTTTGTTTTTTGTAGAGATGAGGTCTCACTATGTGGCATAGGCTGGGCTCAAACTCCTGGGCTCAAGCAGTCCTCCCTCCTCAGCCTCCCAATGTGTTGGTATTACAGGCATAAGTCACTGTATCTGGCCTGACCTGTCTATAATATCTCCACTTCTGAATCTATATCTTTCTCTCTTTTTTTTTAACTTAAATAAAACAAGGTCAATAAAGATTTTAAATATATATTATTTAGGGGCTCGTATATTTAAAAGATAAGAGTTTATGTTAAAAAAGCAAAACAAAAAACTCACAGTTCCTCCCATTCCTTTTTTCGCTGTTGAATCTTAAGTTGGGCCCTTTCAGCTTTTAAAATAAGTTGCTTTGTTTTCTCGATTTGATTTTCCACCATAATTTCACTTAGGGTTTTAGGTCGAAATTTCTTCCCTTTTTCTATTACAGAGTCTTCTTGTATGCTAATACTCCTACCTATACAGAGAATTAACATTTCTTTCAGTCTTTCTGAGACATAAAAGCAAAACTCTCAAATATCATTTTCAACTTACCACATTAAAAAATTCAGAGAATTTCTTGAATTTATAACTCAAAGTATTTATTAAGCAACTACTATAAATCTTTACAAATCTATAAAGTACAGTGGAATGCCAAAATAAAAATTTCTAAGTCACAATTTTTGCTCTTAAGAACCTTATTAAAACGTTGGCAAGATAAGACATACATTTAACAATTAGAGAACAAGATAAATAACAATGGACTACTAATAGACATTGGGAAGCTGGGAAGGAGTGTTTGTGATATGATGGCAAGGTAAGGGAAAGAAGCAGGGGAGTCCTACTTGACACACGCAATTTGAGATGGCATATACCAACTGAAGTGCCCTGCAGCCAATTGAAACACTAGTCAGAAACACAGAATCAAATATATGATGCTATCAGTTAATAAGTATCTACTGGAGAATTACTCTATTCATATTCAAGCTATATGAAGATACACTTTAGGCAGGCCCCCAGTGCTTTGGGAGGCAGGGGTGTAAGGATTGCCTGTGCCCAAGGGTTCGAGACCAGCCTGGGCAACTTGGCAAGACCTCATCTCTACAATAATTTTTTTTAAAAAGTAGCCAGGCATGGTGGCATGTGCCTGTAGTTCCAGTTACTTGGAAGGCTGAGGCAGAAGGATAGCCTGTGGTCAGCAGGTCGAGTTGCAGTGGCTGTGAGCGTGCCACTGCACTCCAGCCTGGGTAACAGAATGAGACTCCAACTAAAAACAAAACAAAAACAACAAAAAAGAAGATACTACTGGCCAGGCACAGAGCCTCTTGTCTGTAATCTCAGTACTTTGGGAAGACAAGATGGTAGTATCGCTTGAGGGCAGGAGTTCAAGGCCAGCCTAGGCAACATAGTGAGATGCAGTCTATACAAAATAATTGTCTGGGCATGGTGGTGTAAGCCGTAGTCCTAGCTAGTGAGGCTAAGACTGGAAGATTACTGGAGGCTAGGAGTTCAAGGCTGCAGTAAGCTATCATCCCACTACTGCCCTCCAGCCCTCGCGACAGAGTGAGATTCTGTCTAAAAATAATTAATAATAAAAAACATAACAAGTGTGGAAAAACACAGAATAGGGAGAGATTGTGAAAGGATTAAACACCAGGATAATGGTTTCAGAATGTACTCTAGAACCAGAAAGGAGACGTTAATGATTCCTCATATTAGTATTGTATCTTGGGCAATAGCCTAGATCTGGCTAGGCTACAGCACTTTTTATTTATTCTTGACCGGGCTCTCCAAACCATCCCGCAGAATTCTTGTCCTAGTCTACTCATCTGCAGTCATCTTGGGAGCAGCCACAAGAAACAAGTTGCAAGGATTATTTTCCCACCTGTATTCTCAGCTCATTCTGTTTAAAGCATGTGTTCTTGGAAAATACTTCAAAATGCAATGTTTTAGCCCCACATTCTGGGGAGTGGCTCAGGAATTTGAAAAGGAACATTGCCTAGAACCAGGCATCTGGGGAAATCCTAGCTTTCAGAATTGATGTAGCAAGTGAGAAAATGGCAGTATCCAGTACTCTCCCCACTCTGTCAAGTAACAAGGGCACGTTTTCTTCAGCAGCCTGTACGAAATAGGAAAGGGGGCATGGAGGGTTTCCTCCCTCCCTTCCTTTCTTTTTGAGTCAGGGTCTCACTTTGTTGCCCAAGCTGGAGTGCAGTGGCACAATCACGGCTCACCACAGCCTCCACCATCTAGACTCAAGCAATCCTCCTGCCTTTCCTTCTCCAAGTCCTGGGATTACAGGCATGAGACACTGCACCTGAGAGGCATGGAAATCTATTGAAGAAGCGTGGCCTCTCATTCTCAGTCATACCACATACCCCTATCTTTCTTGATTTTTTGTTCCAAAGGAGACCATCATGGAAGGAAGGAGGATAAGAGTCTGAGTTCAAGCCACCAAAGAAAGTTCAATGGTTCCGCCCACACACACACACAAAATTTAAAATAAATTATAAAAATTAAAATTCAGTTTTGAAGTCTTCATACACAAGAATTTGTTTATAAGCCTTCTTGTAATTCAGGCTACCTATATCTCTCTGGCTCTCCCTTCTTCCAGCTCCTTCTTTTTCAAACCTCTCAAATTTGCTCATTCTTCTTTCTGATTGACTTGTTCGTTGGAGTCTGGAATACCTAGAGGGCCGCACCAGCCTATAAGAGGTTATCTTGTGGTCACTTTGTATGGCACGAACCACAATAGTATCGCTTTCCAATGGATCACGAAATCTGAAAAAATAAAACATGTATTTGCAACAGTTACCACTTTGCTCATTTTGCATAATTACTAGGTAATAAAAAAATTCCCCACATTTAAACTGGAAAGCAGGAAGCTCAGGAAGATAGCAGCAGCAGTGACAAGAAGGTTCCTTGCAATTTCAAGCCAGGGAGCACTTCAGTAGGCCCCTTACCTGGCCACTTCATTGGTACCACCATAAGTGACGTTATTCAAATATGTGCTCTCAAACATCTTGACTTTAGGAAATATGGATCCTACCTATTCTGTAGCTTCATTAGGTGAAGTTCACATTTCTCTTTTTCCCAAGCTAATTCCTTTTCCACTTGTAGAATTTTGAAAGCTGTTTTTTTGTCAATCTCAGCACGAATTTTGGAATCTACATCAAAATCCTACAGATAAGTAGATTTGTTCATCAACTTGGGTACTTTATCAATCCTCTCTTTCATAAAGGTACAGATTTCAAAGTTTTGACCTCAATTTCATGCTGCATCATAACTCTCCCAAATATCATAATGTGGCTCCATTACAAAAGAAAAAATAGCATCCTTTTGGCTTTACCTCCACAATATGTGAAGAAAAGTTCTCAGAAATTAACAATAATACAAACAAAGTTATACATTAAAAGTTTTTTTTCCTAAGGGTACCCACACTTTACCTGTATGATGACCACATATGTACTTAACCCTCATTGGTACCCCACATTTTAAAAAGAAAATAATTTTTTTTAAAGATTTTTTTCCACAATAAAAGTAGTGAATGCTATCTATATTTGGGGAGTTTACTAAGTTTTTAAAACTACTCCCCTTCTCAAAGAAAATACTATTACATAACTGGCTGGGCACATGGTAGACATTCATGTCAGCTATCATTAGCTGAACATTTCCTCTGGCGTGACCCCAGCCAGGAAAGATGGCAGTTGTTGGTATCTTCTTGACATCACCAAGTTTTTGTTGGATGTCCTTCACCAAGGAGTCCATTTTTTCCCATAAAGATACTTAGGGAGCTTATGTTTTTTACTTTCATCCCTGGAAAAATATCAGTCTGCAATTACCCTAAACTGTGAGTAGTGTTATTCTTTCCAGAAGTGTTTATGTTTTATTTAAGTAATTATGCGTGCAAAATGCTTGATACTTGCCTCCATTGTTCTTTATATCCAGTTTTTTTATTTTATTTTAAATATGTGGGGTACAATTCAGGATTAGTTATACAAGTGGTCATTGTACAGGTAAAGTCTGGACCTCCCTTTGGTCCTCACTTTGCCTGGTTTGAGATCAGGTACTAAATTATATCACCCAAACTATGGAAGTGTCAGCATTTTTCTTAGGTAAATAGCATAAAGGCCTTTTAACCACCATGAATTGGCATTTTAACTAATATGAGTTAATCAATTTGATTTCATCAAAGCATTTTTCATATGAAATTGGCAAAATGCTTCTGGAATTACAGGACTGGGTAAGCCATGGGTATATTCAGAATGATACATTCTGGGTTTTTACTTGATTAGATACTTACTAGTAATTCCATTTAGGAGGAGGTACAAAATGCGAAAAATAAATCACTAGCAGGTACATGGGCTTTTAAGAAGTCTTAAAAGAAAAATTAGCAAACTGAGTATCACATATTCTCACTCATAAGCAGACCTTGAACAATTATTGTAATACTGTAAGAAAAGGATTGGCAGTAGTCGAAAACTGCCAGGGGAGTGGGGGCACACCTCATTAACAAGGGTACCTGCATAATGAACATTTGTATACCTAACCCTGAATTGTACCCCATATCTTTAAAATAAAAAATTTAAAAATAGATAAAAAGGAAAATTAGCAAATACAAAATTGGCTTAAACAATTGTGTGATTACCCCTATTATAGCTACAACTATACTAAGTCATTTTTAAAGAAATTTTGCAGACCAACCAGTTACTGTCTTTGCAAGATATCTGATGAATTACAGAAATGCAACCACAGAGAATCAAATTATACATGTATCTACCCATGATACTTTGGCTAGGTACAACAAGGGCTGATAAGCAGATCCAAACTGATATTTATATCTTATCTTGTTAGCAAAAAAAGTGAGGTAATCACAGTAATCAACTTTGTATTATGTAAAGAGGATCATTTGCTTCCAAATCAAGTAGTGTGTCGAGTTCTATACATATTGTATTTAGTTTAGTTGCTGCAAACATATTGATTGGCCAGATAAAAGAAAGCTTAGAGATGATCTTAAGTGTTTCTACTTGTTAGCAAAATCATAGTCTTGATACAGAAATAGCATATGTTAAAACTAAAATCAGCCAGGCTCGGTGGCTCAGCCTGTAATCCTGCGCCTTTGGGAGGCTGAGGTGAGTGGACTGCCTGAGCCCGCGGGTTCGAGACTCACCTGGGCAGTGAGACCTCATCTCTACAATAAATCAAAAAATCAGCCGGGCATGGTAGCACATGCCTGTAATTCCGGCTACTGGGAAGGCTGAGGCGGAAGGATCGCCAGAGCCCAGCAGGTCGAGGCTGCGGTGGCCAGAAGCAGCCACTGCACTCCAGACTGGGTGACAGAGTGAGACTCCAACTCAAAAAAAAAAGACAACAACAACAACAACAAAACCAAAAAAACTAAAATCAAATTTATTTTAGGCTTACTGTCCGTTTAAACTGCATATGCTTTGGTAATTTCTCATTCATTTCTAATAGTTTGCAAAACTCATCCCTCAGAGCTTTAAGCTGCTCTCTCTTCATCGTCTTTATTTCTTCCACTTCTTTCATTAACTTATCATGTTCTCTTTTTCTCCGAGCATTTTCAATACTGAAAACAGAAATTTAAACCAGTAACAGGTTATGATACAGAAACAGCATAAGAGAAAGTAGTTAATAATTTGGAAATTCACTTAGCTTGGTCGACTTCTGCAAAATGTTGGTTTATTTTGCAAAAACCCAGGCCTAGTTTGTATTTCTCAAAAATTCTCATACCTGTAGGCTTTGGGATCGTCAATATCTTCAGGAATGGCCTCTGTTTCAATTCCAATCTATAAGAAGGGAAGTAAAAGGTTAGCCCTTTAAAATTGCATATTTCCCTTAATAACTTGGAAGAAGTAAATTGAAGGATTATGTTTTGTTTCGTTTTCCCTGCCATTTCTAACAACTGTAAGTCTGAAAAGTAGTTTCACAAAAAACAAACTAGGGGAAGAAAAACTGCAGTTGACCAAATTTGTTTGTTTCTGCTTCATTTATTGTGGAAAATCATGTTTGCAAAATGTTAATATTACATAATTCCCTTTCAAAATGTGAATTAATACTCATGTGCTATTAATACAGATTTCACAAAAAGATTTCTAGATCATTTATTTCAAAACGCTATTTTTCAGCATATCTATTTATTAGATGTATAACTCCCCAAAATACCTCAGCGTGTCTAGAAAGATTTTGAAGTATACATATTTTTAAATTTTAAGTAAGCATTTTATATGACTTTATCAAAAGAAGACATAGAGTGAAAATATAAAAGACAATATAATTTCCATCCTTGAGAAAGAAAGATATGAAATCAGAAATATAAATCTCCCTTTAGAAAGGAAATTAGCCGGGCTCGGTGGCTCAGCCTGTAATCCCGCGCCTTTGGGAGACTGAGGTAAATGGCTTGCCTGAGCCTGCAGGTTCGAGACCCGCCTGGGCAACTTGGTGAGACCTCATCTCTACAATAAATCAAAAATTAGCTGGGCGTGGTAGCACGCACCTGTAGTTCCAGCTACTCGGAAGGCTGAGGAGGAAGGATCGCTGGCACCCAGCAGGCAAGGCTGCGGTGCCCGGGGGCAGCCACTGCACTCCAGTCTAGGCGACTGAGTGAGATTCCAACTCAAAAAAAAAAAAAAAAGAAAGGAAATTAGACTGGACACAGTGGCTCATTTCTGTAATCCCAGCACTTTGGGAAGCTGAGGCAGGAGAACCACTTGAGCCCAGAAGTTTGATACCAGCCTGGGCAACATAGTAAGACCTCATCTCTACAAAAAAAAATCAACATATAATAGGGTATGGTGGCATGGTCTTGTAGTCCTAACTACTCAGGAGGCTAAGGTAGAAGGATAGCATGAGCCCAGGAGGTTGAGGCTGTGGTGAGACATGATTGTGCCACAGCATGCCAGCTTGAGTGACAGAGTGGAGATCAGACTCAGGGGAAAAAAAGAAAAAGAAAGGAAATCAGTTTAAGAGGAATTAAGAAGTAAATCACTTAAAAATACTTAGTTTATTCAGGTGCTGTGCTGTAAAATGTCTTGGTCTGTGATGTTAAGGAAGAGAAATAACCCAGAACAAAAGCAAACCAAGAGTCTTAGTTGGCTAATTAGTTTTTAAGTAAAACTAAATTTGTTTATTCTCTATTCTCTTTCATAATAGATAGGTCTCTGTTTTGCCGTCATTCACTGTAAAGAAATAAAGACTCCTTTTTTATCAAATTGTTTTATTACAGTCCTTATACATATGAAATATAAATCTACACATTTTTATGGAAGTCAAGGTTTATGACTAATGAAAGTGAAACCATAAAACATAACCAATATAAGAGACAATAAGCCGGGCGTGGTGGCTCACATCTTTTTTTTGCTTGTTTGTTTGTTTTGTTTTTGTTTTGTTTTGTTTTTGATTTTGAGTTGGAGTCTCACTCTGTCTCCCAGACTGGAATGCAGTGACCGCTCCCGGCCACCGCAGCCTCGACCTGCTGGGCTCCGG
>NW_007259867.1:360408-371292 GCF_000164805.1 Carlito syrichta
CCAGGCGGGTCTCGAACCCGTGGGCTCAGGTAATCCACTCACCTCGGCCTCCCAAAGCACGGGATTACAGGCTGAGCCAACAAGTCCGGCGGCTCACATCTTTAATCCCAGCACTTTGGGAGGCTGAGGCAAGAGAACTGCCTGAGCCCAGGGGTTTGAGACCAGCCTGGGCAACATGGCAAGATCTTGTCTCTACAATAAATCAAAAAAATTAGCCTAGCATGGTGGCACGTGCCTGTAATTCCAGCTACCTGGAAGGCTGGAAGGATTGCCTGAGCCCAGCCAGTCAAGGCTGCAGTGGTAGTGAGTGTGCCACTGCACTCCAGCCAGGGTGACAGAGTGAGAATACAACTCAAAAAAAAAAACAAAAAAAAAAAGAGAGAGAGAGAGAGACACAATGATAGCTAATAAATTGTACTTACTATAAATCACTTAGGACATCAATTTATTGAATTTCATTTATTTTTTATTCTTTTATTGGTCAGTGCTAAGTCCCTTGGTTCTCTAATATTTGTGTGATTTTCAGAATCTGATACTGATACTTAGCCAATTGTCTCCTGGTCACAGTTGTTTGCAATAAGGTTGAGCTGAACAAAGGTGCTTCCAACAGTTCCAAAATATATATCAATATCTCAATTCTTGCTGCATGTTAGAATCATGTGAAGGATACTTTATAAAATACTGATGCCTGGGCCTCACCTTCAGAGATTCTCATTTCATTGTTCTTGGGTGGGGCTCAGGCATCTGTACTTTTAGGGATCCTCAGTTGTTTCTAATGTATAGTAAGGTAAGAACCTCAAACCTATGCAGAGCTTAATAGATTTTGTGGGTTAAAAAATAAATATATAAAATCTTTCCAATTTTTTCTTTTTAAAAGCTGAATCTGCTTCAGTGATTTAAGAAATATTGATTGCAGCCACAAATAAAAGAACATTATTATTCAAATGTAGAATAATTTTTTTCTCTCCAATATGAATTTTTATAGAAAGGGCTGACACTAGGTAGATAGATACAAGATTTTCTTCTTGTTCATATGCTTTCCCTTCTGGAATTCCTCTTTTTGAGATGGACCCTCTTTAAACACCAGCCCCTACCCCAAATTTTGCTTCAATTAGAAGAAAAGAAAATGTACCTGCTCATATCTTCCTACATTATTTGTGTTTTCTTTAGAAGTAGGCTACCTGTTAAGTGGGAAGCCAACACGTTCATAGGAATTACATAATCTTTTTTTTTTTTGGAGCTGCTCCCAGCCACCGCAGCCTCCACCTGCTGGGCTCCGGCAATCCTTCTGCCTCAGCCTTCCAAGTAGCTGGAACGACAGGCGCGTGCTACCACACCCGGCTAGTTTTTTTTTAATTTATTGTAGAGATGAGGTCTCACCAAGTTGCCCAGATGGGTATCGAACCCGCGGGCTCAGGCAATCCACTCACCTCAGCCTCCCAAAGGCACGGGATTACAGGCTGAGCCACCGAGCCCAGCACATAATCTTCTAATATAGCTCCTTAAATCTTTGGAAGAATTTTAAGGGTTATTAAATATTGGCTTTATCCAAAGGAATCACTTTGATAATAGACAAATCAGGTTCTTGTAGGTAGTTTTTAGAAAGCCTCCAGATATGCTGGGCACAGTGGCTCACACCTGTAATCCCAGCACTTTGGGAGGTGGAGGCAAGAGGATTGCCTGAGCCTATAGGTTGAAGACCAGTCAGGCCAATATGGCGAGACCTCATCTCTACAATAAAATAAAATTTAAAAATTAGCTGGGCATGATGGTGCGCGCCGGTGGTTCCAACTACTTGGAAGGCTGAAGAGGAAGGATCACCTGAGCCCAGCAGGTCAAGGCTGCTGTGGCCATGAGCGTGCCACTACACTCCAGCCTGGGTGACAGTGTGACTCAAAAAAAAAAAAAAAGAGAGAGAGAAAAGAAAGCATCCAGACATATTGTCTGCAAGTCTAACCACTGTGTAAGCTAGAATGTGGATTCATTGTGAACCAGGCCACCCAACCCCCTCACCCATCAGAGGTGGAGAGATGGTAATCCCCCTGGAGCAGACACTCCCGCCTACTCATTAACATATTAATTGATAAATAGGTATATCCGGCCTTTTGTCAACAGCAAAAAGCTGGGTTTCTCTCTTACCCATGCCAACTCCTTCTGGCATGTCCCTCTATCTTTCTCCTCTTTCTCTAATAATTTTTGTTTTAAAACTTAAGAAAGCACTTTGGGAGGCCAAGGCGAGTGGATTGCCTAAACCCAGGGGTTCGAGACCAGTCTGGGCAACTTGGTAAGCCCTCGTCTCTACAGTAAATAAAAAAAAATTAGCTGTGTATGGTAGCTTGTGCCTGTAGTTCCAGCTACTTGGAAGACTGAAGTGGAAGGATAGCCTGAGCCCAGCAGGTCGAGGCTGTGCGGTGACTGTTAGCATGCCACTGCACTCCAGCTTGGGAGACTCCAACTCACAAAAAAAAAAAAAAAAAAAAAGGAAGAAGGAAAAAAGAAAATTCACGTTCTATGGCAAGACACAAAGTCAATAAATAATCTATACAAATGATCTATTCTGCCTTAAAATAGAATAATTTACACTGAATCTTTGATGATGACCTTGCCTTGTCACATTCACATTCTAAACTAAAGACAATATTTTTAAAACGTCTTATAAATGCATACCTTATGGTATACATCCTATGCATGTCCCTATAATGAATGAATGAATAAATGAAAAATAAAATATATATCTGAAAAAATTGTGTATTTTGAAAAGGAAACAAGAAACTTTGATTAAGAAAGTGATTGATAGCAGGGCTCAGTGGCTCAGTCTGTAATCCCGCGTCTTGGGAGGCTGAGGTGAGTGAATTGCCTGAGCCTGCGAATTCGAGACCCGCCTGGGCAACTTGGCGAGACGTCATCTTTACAAAAAATCAAAAAATTAGCCAGGCGTGGTAGCGAGCGCCTGTAGTTCCAGCTACTTGGAAGGCTGAGGCAGAAGGATCACTGGAGCCCAAGCAGGTCGAGGTTGCGGTGGCCGCGAGCGTGCCACTGCACTCCAGTCTGGGCGACAGAGTGAGACTACAACTCAAAAAAAAAAAAAGAAAGTGATTGATACAGAAAAAATTGATACATTCTTTTTCAATCTTGGGAACTCTACACTTTTAATAATAAGAGGAATTTAACACCTTTAATATTTATTCATTTGTTTTGGTTATTCTTTTTGTTGTTGTTGGTTTTTTTTGAGTCTGGCTCTCACTCTGTTGCCCAGTCTGGACTGCAGTGACTGTAGCCTTGATCTCCTGGCTCAGGTGATCTTTCCACCTCAGCCCTTCAAGTAGTTAGGGAAAAAGGTGCACACCACCACACCCAGATAATTTTTAAATGTTTTGTAGAGACGAGATCTCACTATGTTGCCCAGGCAGGTCTTGAACTCCTGAGCTCAAGCAGTCCTACTGCCTAGGCCTCCCAAAGTACTGAGATTATAGGCAAGAGCCACTATACCCAACCAATATTTATTTCATATAGATAGAAGCACCAGAAAGTCAAAATTATAACACTGGCAGAAAGATTAGACTACAAGGCATATGTGTCTAAATAGCTTTCAATTTTTAAAGAATATGAACAATTTTAACATCACTATTTAAAAACAAAATTTGTTATTAACTGATTAGTTACATACCCTGGGAGATGGCACTTTGGCCTTGATGTCTGTTCTTAACATAAGTTCAGAAAAAATGCTGAAAACAAAGATATTACTATCTGCTCCAACAGTCACCAAGAAACGGTCATCAAAGCTAGTAGCAAGGCTTTTAATACATCCATAATTATTGTCATGCATACTGAAGTGCCAGTAGTTCACTAAACTGGTCAGGGAAGGATCATTCTGACTTAGAATATAGACTCGAATTGCTCCATTTTTCATTCCACAAAACATCATAATTTGGTTAATGCTATGAAACAAAAAAAAGTAAATTATTTTTCCTACTAATCTGAAAATAATGTTTAATTTTAAATTAATTGACATTTTTAATAACAAAGATGTTATGGACTTAATTGTGTACCCCTAAAATCCATATGTTGGAACCCTAATCCTTAGTACCTCACGATGTAACTGTCTTTTGAGATGGGGTCTTTAAATTAAGTTAAAATGAGAATATTAGGGTAGGTTCTGATCCAGTCTGACAGGTGTCCTTAGGAGATAAGGACACACACAGGGACACCAGGGATGGCATGAACACGGAGGAAAGACCATGCAAGGAAGCAGATATCTTTAAGTCCAGGAGAGAGGTCTCAAGAGAAACTAAATCTGCTGACACCTTTATCTTGGAACTCTATCCTCCAGAACTGTAAGAAAACAAATTTCTGTTGTTTACGCACCCAATCTGTGGTATTTTGTTGTGGCAGCCCTAGCAAACTTATACAAAAGGATAGAGAATAGCAAATGTATTCAAAAGGACAGAGAAGAAAGCCAACTTAAAATTTGGAGTTAATATATTTGGTCTTCAGAATGACTAACATATATGCCCAGTTCTCAATTATTAAAGGGCTAATGATTGCATTTGTGATTTCTCCAGAATAGCTCTAATCCTGAGCATTGATTATCTGACCATGTAGTAGAATCTTCCTAAGTAACAGAAGGTAAATCCATTCAATTCAATTGTAGAATAAACAAAAATTCTGACTATCTGATGAGGGATTTAAATATAATTTCAGGATTTGGTTTGACTCCACTCGTTTGATTTATTTAACCAAATATTACTTGGGTATCCCTTCATTTGAATGGATCTCTAAAAATTGACAATATCCATAATGGACAAAACATAAACACTAATGAGTTATAGGTTTTTAAAGCTTTTTGAAATTCTACTCACTTGAAAGTGATAGTTTGAATAGGATTATCCTCTGTATCCACAAGAAAGCGGAAATCAAAAGGTTCATCTTTCTGTTCCTTGAAATCACTGCTTTCATCATAAGGAGGGAATTCACAGTGATACAGAAAACCAGAATCATAGCCACCCTGGAAGAGACAAATAACACAGAGGGTGGTACTTGAACATAACACATATGAGTACATGATGATTTTTTGATTATTTTAAATTTTAAAACATCTATTTCTACATGATTTCCATGACTATAGATAGATTTCTTTGTTTGTTTTTGAGTTGGAGTCTCACTCTGTTGCCCAGGCTGGAGTGCAGTGGCACACTCACAGCCACCACAGCTTTGACCTACAGGGATCAGGGGACCCTTCCACCTCAGCCTTCCAAGTAGATGAAACCACAGGCAAGTGCCACCATGCCCAGCTGACTTTTTGATTTATGGTAGAGACGAGGTCTCTCCATGTTGTTCAGGCTGGTCTCGAACCCCTAGGCTCAAACAATCCTCTTGCCTCTGCCTCCCAAAGTGCTGGGATTACAGGTGTGAGCCACCACACCTGGCATGGATAGGTTTATTATTTCTATAAAACATCTCCTTTGTCCATTTATATGCAACTATATAATTACAATAATAACGCAGTCTTATAATGATTTGTTTCCACTTAAAAAGCCAATACAAGAGAGAAAACACCTCTTACAACCTACTGAATTCCATTTTATTTCTTCAAGTACTACTCTGAACAAACAGTATTAAATAAAAGGTTTTTGTAGGTCCTTGTTCTTACAGCTAGTTTTCAGACAAGGATAACTTCAAACACTTAATTTTCCAAGAAGGGGTATTTTGGAAAAATTTACCCATCTAGTAAGAAGATAAGTGATCATAAATGGAAGAGCTATATTGTTCCAATTCTAATTTCCTTTCTTTTTCTATATAGACCAGAGATCCCTTATTACAGGGAATAAATTAAAAGCCAGAACAATTTTGTGAATAATAACTGAATACATAAGAAGGAATGTAACAACATGATCACCTTTGAAAATCAAATTACCAAGTTTTTACTTCTGACAATGAACTAGATTATTTCAGCAAAACTCTTTCACCGAGGAAAACCAGGACAATTTTTTTTAAAAATTGTGTTTGAAGGCATTGGAAAGCTTCCAAGACAGCAAGATCCAGAAGAGAGAAAAAGCCAGAAGTGAGCATGGCATTTCTCACTGCTTTTCTCTCTAAAGGAAGTGTCAGTTCTTGAAGAGGTAGCTGAAAGGCTAAGAAGCTAAGGAGGACTATCTGTAGTCTCACAAGCTTATGGAAAAGCAAAGAATTCTCAGGTCCTTCAAGAAGAAGGATCACTGTAAACACACTTTCCACTGAACTTTTCACTGAAATTCCAGAGTGATACACCCTAAGTGTATGAGTAAAGAGGAAACAAACTCTCAGGAAGTGAAGCCTAATTTCAAGTTATCTCAGTCATTGACTGAATTAAAGTGATCTAGGATTTATAGTCGCTTTCCAGAGTCAAAAATAAACCTCCAGGAGATAACAGCAATATACAGAGACTCAAGCTATCTCTACTGTTTTTCACATACTAGGTCCAACACTCAATAAAAAATAATTAGGTATATTAAGAAAGACAAGGCAATTGAAAATTGAAAGGCCAGGCTCGGTGGCTCAGCCTGTAATCCCAGCACTTTGGGAGGCCAAGAAGAGTGGATTGCCTGAGCCCACGGGTTCAAGACCCACCTAGGCAACTTGGCGAGACCACATCTCCACAATAAAAAAAAAATTAGTCGGGCATGGTAGCATGCGCCTGTAGTTCTGGCTACTTGAAGGTTGAGGCAGAAGGATCACTGGAGCCCAGCAGGTCGAGGCTTCGTTGGTCGTGAGCCTGCCTGGGTGACAGAGTGAGACTCCAACTCAAAAAAAGAACAGAGTTAAAATTTAACAACAACAAAGCAATCAAAGCAATCAATTCAAACACGGCAAAGGACTTAAATAGATATTCCAGTCTCAGCTGGGAAACCACTTAGCCCTTTGCCTTTCTACACTTGATTATTCTCCCTCTTGACTTGCCTGGGAACATGTATGATTGTCAAGATGATAATAGATAGCGCAAGTAGACATATAAAAGAGATGTCAAGATGATAGAAAAACAACTGTAATGCACATTCATTCATTGCAACTTCAATAGTAGTTAATAAGTGAAATCTTAACATAAGTGTAAGAAAGAATGTGGTGATAAATAATGACTATAAACTATAAGGTTAAAACAAAAATTATTACTTACCAAAGAAATCCAGAACTTCCCTGGCCTGGAGTAAAATCCACAGAGGATGGGAGAAGGGGTTAATGGAATAAAGATTTCAGGTAATGGCTCCTCTTCCTCTTCCTCCTCCTCCTCCTCCTCCTCCTGGAATTCTTTTTCCCCATCTTTTCCCATCTCTGCTGCTAGCTTCTTCCTCCTTTCTTCCTTTGCCATCTCCTCCAACTTCTTTTGTTTCTCTCTCTTTTCAATTTCTATTGATCTCTTTTAAAAGAAACATTAAGAAGATATGAAAACCACTGTAACTTATTCATTCATGTAAACTATTGGGGATGACAAAAGAGGGAAGATGGTGTTCTAGAAAAATTCATAACTCTGTAACAAACAATAACATTTAAAAACAATTATCAATGTGAGGATATATTTTTATCATTACAACTTTCAAATCACGGGTGTCATTTTTGCTTTACTTCCATTGATTCTGGTTTTATAGAAATTATTTGGTCATTTTTTCCTAATAGAGAAGCTAAATTCAGCTTCTCTTATAGTGTCAACCCAGGAATTAGGTGAACTGAAATAGTCTATGAGGAAAGTCGTTTCCGACTTTAGTAACACTGTGATCTAGGCCTTCATCATTTATCAACTGTTCATTGCAAAAGCCCCCTAAAACTGATATGCCTGCCTTCCCATCTTTTACCTCTTCATCTATATACTTTTCAGAGTTCTTGTCCTTATTTATATTGTTTCATCACACTAATCCCCTCCTCATACCTCACAATGGATTCCAGTGGTCTAAACCAAAATGTCTTGGCTGGCATTTAAGGAGCCCCATGCACTGGTCACAGATTCTTGCTGCAACCCTCTACAATTTGCATCCCTCTATTTTACCAGTCCACTCTTCTTTTCCTGAAAACTCTCACAACTCTGCTCTCTGTCGGGATGTTCTCCCAGGCTTTATTGCCATCCTCCAGATTTTCACTCTCAAAATTCCTACTACTCTTTGAGTACTAAATGTCACTTCCAAACACCATCTTTGACCTCCTCCACCCCTCCATCATAACCCTCTCTCCCTGGGGCACACACCTAAGATTTTGATCTTTGCTCTTTGATGTCAGTGTCTAGTCACCACTGCCTTCTAATAGTTATCTGCTTTCTTACCAGATTCTTAACTCCTTAAAGTTAGGGCCTGTGTTTTATTCTTTTTAGTATTCCCCCAGCACTCAACACAGGGTATTTTATATTTGAAAGAAAGAAAAATATTAGAAGATAATGCTCCAAGAATATTCCATACCAGAATCTTAGATTTGACGCTTGAGAAATGGAAACAGTTTATGCACATGTCTTTGATTTCATAGGAGACCACATGGTCATCCTCTTCTTCCCTTATGGTTGGAAGTGGAGCTTCGAGAACATAGCCGTTTTCACAGATAATTAGTAAAGTACTTTCAGGCTAAAAGAGAAAAATTAAGCATATCATTTACATTTAGGCAAATTTTTAGAAGCATAGTTCCAAAAGATTATAAACCATAATATATAAAATTACTACATATATTAGCCATGTTTAAAAGATATTTAATTCCTCACTGCAGTTACTGATATTAAGTCAAGCTTATTAATAATAATTACATCGTTATTAGTACTAGTGATTATAGTATAATTATTAATTAATAAGGCAATTGTTCAAATGAGATTTAGATTTGGTTCCTTTATAGATGCCATAACATATTTTCTGACCCAAATATATGGTTGTGAAATCTGTTAGCCTAAAGGGCCTTAGTACTGCCAAGGAAAATCTGCAGTGTGGACGGCAGAGTCAGTCTCAGCCTCTTTGCATGGTTCATTTTCCATCTGCCTGAGTTTATTCAATGTGGATGTTCCCCAGGTTTTCGCCCTCTTTCCACTCTTGACTATCCGTAAGTATCTCCAGGAAATCTTACAGCTTTCACTACCACTTAAAGGCAATTAGATTCCAAATTAATCTCTCCAACCCAGACCTTTCTCATGGCTCCAAAACCACATATTTAACTATGAATGGGAAACCCCCATTTTGATATTTTACAGACACATTATTCGAATGTTTATTTATTCAGTTATTTCATTCTACAATTATTTGCTAGGTATCTACCATGTACTCAGCATTTCATTAAGTGCAAGGGGAAAATGATACTTTTTAAAAAAATGTCTAGGCCAGGCTCAGTGGCTCAGCCTGTAATCTCAGCACTTTGGGAGGCCAAGGAGAGTGGATTGCCTGAGCCTTGCGGGTTCGAGACCAGCTCGGGCAACTTGGTGAGACCTTGTCTCTACAATAAATAAAAAAAAATTAGCTGCGCATGGTAGCACGTGTCTGGTAGTTCTGGCTACTTGGAAGGCTGAGGTGGAAGGATTGCCAGAGCCCAGCAGGTCGACACTGGGGTGGCCATGAGTATGCCACTGCACTCCAACCTAGATGACAAAGTGAGATTCCAACTCAAAAAAAAAAAAGTCTAGTCTTTGTCATGATGGAACTTACCTCCAATGTGAGAGCCTGTTACTTAGTAAATCACACAAATACATGTAAGTTATAACTGCAAAAGTGCTGCAGAGGTGCCAAATGAATATGTAGGTTGCGTAAGGCTTTCTGAGAAAGTGGTATCTTCACTTTGAGGTAAAGGATGAATAAATTATAATTCTATAATGAGCTAGGGAACAGTCTGAGGGAGCATACTACGTTAAGAAAACACCATGTGTAGGCTGGGCGCAGTGGCTCATGCCTAAATTCCAGCACTTTGGGAGGTCGAGGTGAGAGGATTGCCTGAGCCCACAGGTTTGAGACCTGTCTAGGCCACTTGGCGAGACCTCATCTCTACAAAAAAAAAAAAAAAAAAAACATAGCTGGCGTGGTGGTGCGTGCCTGTAGGGCTAGCTACTTGGAAGACTGAGGCAGAAGGATCACCTGAGCCCAGTATGTTGAGACTGTGGTGGTCATGAGTAGTGTGCCCCTGCACTACAGCCTAGGCAACAGAGTGTGACTCCTACTCAAAAAAGAAAGAAAGAAAGAAAACACCATGTGTAAATGTCCTGTGGCACATTTGGGCTTATAAGAAAATTGTGGGCTTGGACAGCATCACTTAGGGCGAGGAAACAGAATGAGAAGAGAAACTGGAAGAGCATTAGGGAAACTTAACATTCAATGACTGGGTGAAGGAGACTGAGAAAGAATGACAAGAGGTAGAAGAGGCAATCATGAAAGCATGGTATCAAAAAAGTCAAAGTGAGATGATATTTCAAAAGTAAGGAAAGGTCAACAGGATCAAATGATGCTAGCAGGTCAAGAAAGATAAGAACTAAATATTAAATGGATGTGATTGGTGCTTTTAGAAAAGGCGATTTGATTTGACGGAATAATGGTACTAGAAGCCAGGTAAGAGCACATAAAGGAGAGAGAGATATGAAAAAAATGGAGTCTAGGAGAATAGTTACTCCCTTTGAGAAAGTTGGCTGTCTAGAGAGATGGAGCAGTTGCCGGAGGAGAATATAAGATCAAGGAATTTATTTTCTGTGAGACAGACAAGAATTTACAAGGGGGAACCCAAAAGACCCCATGATTGATTGATTAATTAATTAATTAATTAGAGTTGGAGTCTCACTCCATTGCCCAGGTTGGAGTGCAGCGGTACACTTACAGCCACCCCAGCGTCGACCTGCGGGGCTCCGGCGATCCTTCTGCCTCAGCTTTCCAAGTAGCTGGAACTACAGGCACGCGCTACCACACCTGGTTG
>NW_007259867.1:371455-377243 GCF_000164805.1 Carlito syrichta
TAATTTTTTGATTTATTGTAGAGGTGAGGTCTCGCCAAGTTGCCCAGGCGGGTCTCGAACCCTCGGGTTCAGGCAATTCATTCACCTCAGCCTCCCAAGGCGCCGGATTACAGGCTGAGTCACCGAGCCCAGCTTTGCCAGAATTTATTTATAAAAAATTGTAGGCCGGGCTCAGTAGCTCAGCCTGTAATCTCAGCACTTTGAGAGGCCAAGGCGAGTGAACTGCTTGAGCCTGCGGGTTCAAGACCAGCCCAGGCAGTGTGGCCTGTACTACAAAGGGTTCGCCTTCCAAAAAATAATTCCAGTTTTTTTGGGTCCCTCTCATATTTAAATACTGATAGAAATAATCCAGTAAGCAGGTGAGATTAAATTTGTATGACAGAAAAGAAAAATAAATAATGTGAAATACTGAAAAAAGTGAGAGTAGAAGCAAAAGCATAAGAGACAGAATTGGCCTTAAGCAGGAAGGGAGATAGTTTCTCTACTATAAAATAGTAAAGCTGAGCAGGTGAATACAGAGGCAAATAGAATTTTCTGTTTGTTAGTAGTAGTGAAGGAGTTTCTGCCTGAAGGCTCCTAGTTCTATGAAGTAAGTGATGCTGAGAGTGAGTGTGGGGTAAAGGCTTGAAGCTTTTAGGACCAGAGAAGTTTTAAAATGGCCATCATAGCCGGGCTGGGTGGCTCAGCCTGTAATCCCGCGCCTTTGGGAGGCTGAGGTGAGTGGATTGCCTGAGCCCGCAGGTTCGAGACCCGCCTGCGCAGCAGGACCTCATCCTCTACAATAAATCAAAAAATCAGCCGGGCGTGGTAGTGTGCGCCTGTAGTTCCAGCTACTTGGAAGGCTGAGGCAGAAGAATCGCCGGAGCCCAGTGGGTTGAGGCTGCACTCCAGTCTGGGCGACAGAGAGAGACTCCAACTCAAAAAATAAAAAATAAAAAAATAAAATAAAACAAAATGGCCATCATGCGTGAAAGAGAGAATTATATCATGGATTTTTTCGAGGCCATTTGAATTGCTCAATTATGGAGGAGCTAATTTTCCTTGACATATGACTACATCCAGCATCTCTTGGTTGATCGCTACAGGCAGAAGTAAATTGGATGGGCACGTTCTGGGGTGGATTTTTGCTAGATGGGAATGAATCAAAGACAGAGGGACAAGTGAGGTCAGGGCATTGGAAGAATGTTATTGATCCTTGCTTGTCTTAGTCATTTTAGGCTGCTCTGATAGAATACCATAAACTGAGTGATGATTTAAATAACAGAAATTCATCTCTCACAGTTATAAGGGCTGAGAAATCGAAGATCAAAGCACTGGTAGATACAGTGTTTTCACCCAGTTTCTACCATTGGTTACATCTTATGCAACTATAGCAAAACCAGAAAATTGACATTAGTATAGAATGTGTGTATCCATCTATGTCATTTTTTCACATGTGTAGGTTTGTGAAACCATCATGACAATTGAGATATAAAACTACTCCATTGCCACAAAAGTCTCCTTCAAGCTCCCTCATTTTTTTTTTTTTTTTTTTTTTTTGAGTTGGAGTCTCACTCTGTCGCCCAGACTGGAGTGCAGTAGCCGCTCCCAGCCACTGCAGCCTTGACCTGCTGGACTCCGGCGATCCTTCCGCCTCAGCCTTCCAAGTAGCTGGAACTATAGGCGTGCGCTACCATACCCAGCTAATTTTTTTATTTATTGTAGAGATGAGGTCTCGCCAAGTTGCCCAGGCGGGTCTCGAACCCGCGGGCTCAGGCAATCCACTCACCTCAGCCTCCCAAAGGCATGGGATTACAGGCTGAGCAACCGGCTAAGCTCCTTCCTTATAATCACACCCACTCCCCTCTCACTCACCATCCCTAACCCCTGGCAAATGTTGATTTTTTTAAAACTTTGTGTCTAGAGAGATTGACTGAAGGAAGAACATAATATTTATGTGCTCTCATCAAGCTTCCTTTGCAACTATCATTCCTTTCACCTGAAACACCTGTACCCACCTCCTGTTCACTTGCCCACATTCTACAAATTCCTTCAAATTATGGTACAATACAAAATAATAACTTATTTCATCTTGATAGTTTCCCGCTCTAAATTCACAACATACGTTGTCTATACCACTGATATTTTGGTTACCAATTCCCTTGGGAAACCTTTTATTGTTCAGTGATGGAGTTATTTAGCTTTTTTTGTTGTTATTGAGTTGGAGTCTCACTCTGTCGCCCAGACTGGAGTGCAGTGGCTGCTCCCGGCCACCGCAGCCTCGCCTGCTGGGCTCCAGCGATCCTTCCGCCTCAGCCTTCCAAGTAGCCGGAATTATAGGCCCACGCTACCACGCCCGGCTGATTTTTTGATTTATTGTAGAGATGAGGTCTCGCTGCCCGGGTGGGTCTTGAACCCGTGGGCTCAGGCAATCCACTCACCTCAGCCTCCCAAAGGCGTGGGATTACAGGCTGAGCCACTGAGCCCGGCTAGTTATTTAACTTTTAAATGTAAGTTTTCTTTTCCTTGAGAACAAAGACTGTTTTGTTCTGCTTACTGAGTCCACCTCAGTACCTAGCAAAGATGGAAACAATGAGTATTTGTTGATTAATTTTAAAAAGCAATTTTTTTCATAGATAATACAAAATTTAATATTATATGGCTCTTTATAAAATTAATATTTTTATAGCCCTTTTCTTTAGAAGAGGGTAAAGCAAATTACAAATGTTACCCTAATTATCCTGAGGCACTTCTATGAGTTCATCAGTATTATTATATTGGCATCAGTATTATTATATGGTCAATCAATATTTAGATGAATGAATTATCCTATGCTCACACTTTGTAAAATTAGAGACATTAAATGATTAGTAATCAATACTGAACTACCAATTGTTAAGAAAGAAGCAATGGATGATTAGAAGAAAAAAGTAGAGGTGAATGGGGGCAGAAGAGAGGTAAAGAAATAAGGATGAAGGAAAGTACATTCAAATCTTACAATTAAGCTTCTGATTGTCAGAAGACTGATCCAGGTCAAAGCATTTTGACATGTTGTGTATCTGGCCAAAACTGTTGACGCTAACCCTGTGATTTGGGAGGGATCGTTGCCAACTAATAAGATAAGGAGGAGAAAGAGAGTAGTGAGGAGAGTACAGGGCTCCTGAGTGATGCTCGGCTGCCTGAGCTGAGCAGCAGCCTCCCAGGTTTTCCGACTCCCACTGCAGGAACCAGGAGTGGAGCTAATAATTCCACTGGCTAGTCTCTATCTACAAGATGACTTCACTATGTAGTAAATGAGATTTAAGCATGAAGAGAAACAATAATGACTTACATGAGAGACTGGAGACCACATTAACTGGCAAACAGGTCCAGGGGTATTAATATAACCAATTGGCTTATAATTCTTTTCCACTTCAAAGAAGAAGACAGTGTGGTCTTTACTCTGAGGAAAAAGTATATTACTATGAAATCTAGTCCATGAATTACAAAAAAATTAATAGCATACAGTATGTCCATCTTGGAAAAAAAATTAAGTGCAAGGGGACCGAAATTAGTTGATTAAGAAAATTGTACTATATAACAGATAATGTATTTTCTTTAGAATTAGGTAATTTGATATTGGCTGCCCATTGGCAGTTCTTTACACTACTTTATGGTAGCCTCTAAGTTTATGTATACTTATATCTACCATAGACATGTATCCCAGATTATTCTGGGAGAATCCTTATTTCAAATATTTGCTTAATTTCCTCCATGTGAACACCAAGCAAATAATGTGTTCCAGTATGTGGTTCTGTAAATGTGATCACCATACTTGTACTTAAGATGAATTCACAAAAAATCCTACCATGCATATGCTCACTTATTAATGCATAAATAATTTACATAGTTATTATCTTCATCTATGGCAATTTTATATAAAAACATAACCATGCTCAATAAAATACTGATTATAAATAATACATCTAACATCTAACATGATCTAACATAAGCATTAGAACTCAATTTGTAAGAATATGTTTAAATGTTATATACAGACTATACTGAAGTAACATGAATACAAAGAAAACAAAACATGAGTACATTCTTAGAAAATGAATTTCATCAAATAAGGCATGATCAGTTAAGTGAAATTTAACCAAAATTTCAATAGGAAAAGAAAGGAAATCTACTGCTTACCCCTGTGGCTAGAATTTCCGCATCACGTTCATAGGCTATAGCAGTGACACAAGCATTATGAGGTTTGAAAACCTGTTTCAGGTGAATATCCGCATTCAAAATTTTCTTTCGTCCTGCAAAAACTGTGAGCCCTTTTGGATCATAAAGTTCAAGTATTCGAACAACTCCATCTTCAAATCCTGCAACAATTTGTGCTCCAGTATAGCTTACCTTGAGAAAAAAATTAAGTAAATTTTAAAAATTTAAGTAAATGTTTGTTGAATTTAAGTAAATGTTTTTAATTTAACTTAATGTTAATTTTAATTTAAGTAAATTTAAGTAAATGTTTTTAATTTAAGTACATGTTTGTTATAATGTTTAAGTAATGTTTAAGTTTGTTGTAATGTTTAAGTAAATATTTGTTGAATTTAAAAAAAGTAATTGCTTAAGAAAGTTGTACTACACAACAGATAACAGTATTTTCTTTAGACTTAGGTAATTTGATATTAATTTGATATTGGCTGCCCACTGGTAATTCTTTATACCACTTTCTGGCAACTTCTACCTATTCTAGGACAGTTCCTTATTACTCATGACCACAAGAAGGGCACACAATGGTGATTCAAACACCCAGTGAACAAACAATAATAGAGTGTTTACCTGTCACATGCGTGGCACCTACCACCAGCAACTCAGTGGTGAACACAAACAGACTCAGTGCCTGGTTTCACAGAGTTTATACTCTAGTGGAAACAGATATTACCCATCACACAAATGAGTGTGAATTATGAACTGAAATAAGTGCTAAAGGAAAGAAGCACATTCTCTAAGAGCATATAACAAAGAAAGCTGACTTAGACTGATTGCTTCCCTAGGGAAGAGATAGGGGGGAGCAGATATCAGAAGGATGCTCAATAATTAACTAGGTACAGGAAAGTGGGAAAAGCACTCCTGGGAGAAGAGGCAAAGGTACCTTGGCAGAAAAGAACATAACTCAAGAAAAGGTTATAGTCTGACTAGAACAGACTACACTGAGGGAGCAATGCTCCCATAAGAGGTTGGAGAAGAAGATGGGTAGGCACCAGATCATGAAATGGCTTACAAGTCACATTAAAGACAGTCTTAATCCCAAGAGCAGCAGAAAGCCATCAAAGGGTTTTTAGTTGGGGATTGCAAGAGAAGTGGTGGTGACATGGTTAGATTTGCTATTTCATAAGTGTCACTCTAGCCAGGCACGGTGGCCCACGCCTGTAATCTCAGCATTTTGGGAGTTCGAGGAAAGAGAATCGATTGCCCCCAGGAGTTTGAGAACAGCCTGGGCAATATAGCAAGGCCTCTTCTCTGCAAAAATAAAAATAAAATAATTAGCTGGGTGTGGTGGTACACACCTGTAGCCCTAGTTACTCAAGAATGTGAAGTGGAAGGATCGCCTGAGCCCAGGAGGTCAAGGCTGTGATGAGACCTGATCGTGCCACTGCACTCCTGGGTGACAGAGTGAGACACTGACTCAAAAAAAAAAAGTGTCACCAGAACTGCAGTGTTGAAAATAAGCATAGCCGGGCTCGGTGGCTCAGCCTGTAATCCCGCGCCTTTGGGAGGCTGAGGTGAGTGGATTGCCTGATCCCAAGGGTTCGAGACCCGCCTGGGCAGC
>NW_007259867.1:377371-379487 GCF_000164805.1 Carlito syrichta
AAAAAAAAAAAAAAAAAGAAAAGAAAAGAAGCATAGCTCTTTTCACAACAAACTAGGATGATGTGCTTTACTGTCCATCTGTTCCACTAGACTGTTTGTTCACCACTGTGACAATTGTACCTTATTCTTCTTTGCACAGTCAGTGCCTCTATAGTTACTGTTCCATTTAGACACTTCGTAAATGTTTGTTAAATAAACAGTCCACTAGAGTGAAATGGAGTGTGGTTTTCTTCTTCCCAAGATTCACATAGCCGCCTGGCCGCAGGGATAGCCACTCAGCTCTAAAGGATGCTCAGGCTCTTGACCTTCTGAACATCTTCCAACGTAGCAGATTTAGTACATTCAGACTTTGATATGATAGATTGATATCTCCAGCTCAGACTTCTCCTCTAAGCTGCAGACTAAATGTCATGTCCATTTTGAGATCCCAAGAGACCCTCAAACTCAACATGTTGAAGGGTAAATGCGTGGTCTTCTGCTCACTTCCAACCATCCTTCCCTCGGAATCAACACTAGCAACGACAATACACACACATGCCTGGCTCTCTTCCAGTGTTTTCTGTCTCAGTAAATGCCGTTATCAGTCATCCTTGACACCTCCCTCTGCCTCATCCCCCATATCCAGTCATCACCAAATGGGGTCATTGTACCTTTTTCTGAAATACAAAGGGGAACCCCAAAAAAGCCCCAAATTTGTTTATAAAAAATTGTGTATTTATTCTTATAGGTTTAAACTTCAGTCACCTTCAAAGTACTCTCCATTTGATGCGATACACCTATCAAGATGCTTGTTCACTGCTCAAAACAGTTTTTGAACTCACCAATTCTGGTGCCATTTAGTGCTTCTGCTGTTTTTTGTTTCACTTCTTCCTCATCAACAAAATGTTTCCTTTTGAGGACGTTTTTAATCCAGGGAAACCAAAAATCATCACTCGGGGAGAGATCAGGAGAACAGGGAGAGGGGGCCATGCGAGTAATGCCATTTTTGGTCAAAAACTGCTGAACACTCAGTGTGGTGTGGGCAGGTACACTCATACATCACCCACCATGAAATGGGCAAATGCGTTGAAAGACTCTCAAAAAAAAAAATTCACTGAGGCTAAATGCAGCCTCTCACAAACAATGCTAGCTGGTACATTGATGCCGATGGGTTCCTAGAACACATACATAGTGAGGGAAGTCTGTACTATAAGAGGCCTGCCCTCCAAAAGATAAGTCCTGGTTTTTTTGGGGGGGTTGTCCCTCCTCATCTATGAGACGAACATACACCTTTAAGGGGGGAAAAGTCACAGAGGAAGAAGCAGCTAACTCTATTTGAAGGCAGATTCACAGAGAGCTATGCAGAGGAGATGATGTTTGACCTCAGCTGAGTCGTAAAGACTAATGTGGAGTTTTCCAGAAAGATAAGGTGTATGGAGAAGGGTCATTTCCATTTTAGCATCATATGCATATGATCATGACTTGAATACAAGCTTAAAAAAGGAAACATTCTATGGATATCACATAACCATCTGAATAAATGATTCAATAACCCAGGCTATATTTTAAAGACTTCAGTTAAGATTAGGATAGAAATTAAGCAAGGTCTGTCAATCCAAATACTCTGCTTCTACTTATTTTAGCCTCATCATGGGTCGGCTCTATTCCCTAGCTAAGTCCCCCTTCTGGTCTTGATCTCCTCATGAAATACCCTTTATCCTGGTCATATCCTTATCTATATTTGGCCTGGAATGTTTTCTCTTTCGTTTTAACTGAAAACAGTAAAGAGTAAACATTCCCATGGCAATCTTTTATTTTATTTTATTATTTTATTTTATCTTATTTTATTTTGAGTTGGAGTCTCACTCTGCGCCCAGACTGGAGTGCAGTGGCAGGCTCCTGGCCACCTCAGCCTTGGCCTGCTGGGCTCCAGGGATCCTTCCTCCTCAGCCTTCCAAGCAGCCGGAACTACAGATGTGCACTACCATGCCCGGCTGATATTTTATTTATTGTAGAGATAAGGTCTCGCCAATTTTCCCGGTGGGTCTCGAACCCGTGGGATCAGGCAATCCACTCGGCTCGGCCTCCCAAAGTGCTGGGATTACAGGCTGAGCCACCGAGCCCGGCCCCCATGGCA
>NW_007259867.1:379507-389553 GCF_000164805.1 Carlito syrichta
CCCGCGGGTTCGAGACCTCATCTCTACAATAAATCAAAAAATTAGCCGGGCGTGGTAGCATGCGCCTCTAGTTCCAGTTACTTGTAAGGCTGAGGTGCAAGGATTGCCAGAGCCCAGCCGGTCGAGGCTGTGGGGACCGGGAGCGTGCCACTGCACTCCAGTCTGGGCGACAGAGTAAGATTCCAACTCAAAAAAAAACAAAACAAAACATGGCTGCAAATTTTTTGACATGACTACCATGGGGAGATGGGATTTAAGTCCCCTCCTCTTGAATCTGCTGTGTAACTGCTTTGCCCAATTGAGGTGTGTGGTAGGAGCAATATTTTGACTTCTGGGAAATATGCCATAAAAGGCCATCAGTTTCTGCTTTGTCTGCTGGAACATTAGATCTTGGAGTCCTGTGTCAACATGTATGAAGTGGCCACCATGCTGTAATGAAACATGGAGAGACTATGAAGCAAACGCTGCTGCTGACAGTCAGCTTAGCCCAGTCTTCAAGTCATCTAACCCAGGTGTCAATCTTGTAATCAAGAAGACTTTGGATTATTCCAGGGCCCAACCATTCAAGTCTTCCCAGCTGAGTTCCCAGACACTCTGAAGCAGAGACCATCCAGCCCTGCTGTTACCTGAATTCCCAACCAAAAAGTATGTAAGCAAAAAATGAGGAAGGTTGTTTTATGCCACTACATATTGAGATAGTTTATTACACAGAAGTATATAACTGGAACAACTCCCTATCCCTGCCTAACTCTTTTCTATAACTCTTATCATCTAACATAACACATATTTAACTTATTTTTTTGTCTACTATCTGTGTCTGCCTCCTTCCTACTAAAGTATAAAGTCCATGAGGGGAACTACTTCTGTCTTTTTGTTCACTGCTATATTACCAGAATGTACAATAAGGTCTGGCACATTGCAGGCACTGTGGAAGTATGAATAGGATGAATGAAATCAGAGTCAGATGGACTCTGTGTGTGCTAGATACACAAAGTCCTGTTGGGTAATTACTTTGCAACACAGAGCTATTATCTCCAAGTGGCACAAAAATAGAATTTTAATTAAAAACAAGACCAAACCCTTGAAAATAGTTATTATATGATTTCTATCACATTCTGATTAAATAAAATAACGTAAAATTTTTATTCTTCTCAAAATTCTGAGTCAGAAAATACCTATATTTCCAAGAAATAGCATTGATATGCCATGTTTTCCAGCAGATTCTGGTCGCAGTTCATTATAACAACAGACTTACCAGTCGAGGTACCCAAGCAAGGGCAGTACCTCCCTGTTTGAATTTCATCTGAACCAAAGGAGTTTTGCTAGCAAAATCATAGATTCGAATAGAGCCTGTAGAAAGATAGTTTTAAAAGAAAAAAGTTATACACATAATATCTTTTTAAGTAATCTTGGCTCACTTTTTACATGTTGAGTATAATAAGAAATTTCACAATTAAATCAGGTGATAAGCCCGATTTAGTTAAAAATTTCTATATCTAACCTCAAATAGGTAATTCATAAACACTAGTAGTAAAGAAGACAACTGACAACCGACTGATGCATCCATTTACCCTTGTACAGTCCTTATATATTTGCTATAAGATATGAAGGAGGAAAAGAGATGGAAAGAATAGGAAAAGCACAAATGTAGACAATATCAAAATGAGTAGCATTTTCATGGACAATTTACAAACTGTGTCCTTATTTTCATCTCTCACAAAACCATGGCTGCCACCCTTTGTGCCCTCTTCCCTCACAACTCAACCTCATTTGCATTTAAGGAGTTTTTGTTTTGGAAAAATTCCCAAATGCTTGTAATCAAACCCATATAAAAACTATTGAAAACAAAACAAAACAAGTGCAGACATATTTTCATCAGGAGTCCCTACATACAATCTGAAGCAGCCGTGGCCATGAGATAAGTGACGGGAGAAACAGCCAAGGCTTCAATAGCTCCAGAGTGGAAGGAGAAGAGGCATTCTGGATCCTGGGTCTGAAAATAGACAGACAGCTTACTAAATCTCAAAGACAGGGTAACACAGAATTAAGGTCCAGTGTAAAGTATTGCAAATAGAACTGTATAACACGTGTGATTTTATTTGAATCAAAATTTTAAAAAGTTAGATAGAACGCTCAACTTTGGAATTAGGGAACCAGGCTTTGCACTTAATGGCTGTGTGATTTTACAAGTCACCTCAAAGGTCAGTTTTCACTTCTTCATCTGTAAAATGAAGGTAGCTAAACAGGTAGCTGTGAGGATAAACAGGTAGCTGTGAGGATCACATGAGATAAAATAAATGGAAATTCCATATATTTATAAACACTGTAAGGAAATTATAATGTTAGGCATTGTCACTGCCACTCTTCTGGTAGATTTTGCTATGAATTAGGTCTTTTTAATGTCAAGTCATAAAAAGAGAGATAATTTTCAGGAGTAGCACATTGAGCAAATTTCTGATGGAAACAATGATCAAATCTGGAGAAAGGTAAGTACCCTTTAAAGAAGAATAACAAAGGTTTTACTGTAAAAGTTAGGGAAAAATAAGAAAAAAAGACAACTTACAATATTTGAAAAACTAAGGTCAAGCTTCCATATTGCTCCATTGGCATCCTAAAAAAATAAATAACTAATAGTATTTTAAACTTTCATCACATTGCTAAAAATTTTCTTCCTATGATTTATTAAAGTAAGGACAAGCCATAATATCAAAAGTTTACATATATTTTAAAGTGTGGTTGATATTTAATAAAAGCAGCTTCTACATATTTTAGAATACAACCACACACTAAGCAATGTCACAACACTTAAGAGTCAGGCAAACTTCCAGTCCAGACAATCATACTATTTTAATTTTATGTCCAAGCAACTATAGAGAGCCAAGAGAGAAGAATGTAACATACCTGAGCCAACCAAAAGTTATTCCCAGTTTCATTCATTTTAATCATAGAGAAGAGTTTGACATTCTTGTCTACTTGAAGTTCATTAATAGGTTCAATCTCTAATAATCCACTCTCATCAATAATATCAGCAGTGTCTATTGTCTCAAAATCCCATATCTTGCAAAATTAACAAGAAAAAAATTTAATCAATCAGTAGTTTCTGAATATTTATTTCCTAAGCCAGAAAGTGCTCCAAATTCTTTCAAAAGTCATTTCTTCTTCATGAGAATTAATGAGTAGGTATAATGAAAACACCCTGGGGTTTTACTCTGAACTGAGGTATAATAAATTATTATAGTTTCTTGTGTGTTTATACAGATTAGTGAAAAAGTACAACCTTGCATAAAAACTTTAATATGTCCAAAATAAGCTTTATTTCAAGGTTTCTATTATATTTCTTCCTATAATGTGGTCATAAGGAGTAAATGGTTCAGTTGTTCAGCAAGACATTATAATGAGCCTTGTTTTCTAAATACCAATAAACCCCAGAAAAGGGGAAATACACCTGCTTGCTTAATGACTCAAGCACCATCTTCAATACAAGCAGAAAAAATAGATATAGATAATATCTCCATTAGAAGATGTTTCTCTTCTCTAATATGAATTTATATTCCACTACCTTTAATAGGATTGTTTGCCCCTTGAGGAGCCCAGAACACTACAGGAAGAATGAGGGAGCACAGTTTCACCTCATGGTGGTAGAGAGCCTCAAAGGACTTCCCCTGTGAAGTGCCAAAGCCCATCCTGGACAATTCTGTTGACATAGCCTGCCATGTTATCCTAGACTGAATCACTCAGACTTCTCCCAGGTTACTGCTGGGGAGAAAAGAGGGCCAGATACTAGGATCAAACTAACACCTGGGAGTTGGGAAAGGTTTGTGGTCTCCAGGAGACTATAGGCTGGCCCGACACAGTGAGGTACACATTAACGGAAGGATGGGTGGAAGGAGAAGTGTGACAACAGCAACCCAGGGGACTTAGGTGGTGGAAAATGTTCCAGCTTAGCCCAGGTTTTGGGGGATAGTGTCTACAAGTGAAAGCAGGTGAGTTCCCAAGCATAATCAGCAACATGAGGGTGGCATCCATAGGCAACCTCCATCAGTTCACCTGTGAGTGTTTTTCTAATTAGTAACCTCTGTAAAAAAAAAATCTAACAAATGTGCAACACTTTTGTTTCTAGAAAATGTCCCATTCGTATTGAGCCTTTTGGAAGGATACGTGAGCCCACTGTTTATCTTGTGCTAACAAGGGTTTTCATTTTTTGAAGCTGTTATTTCAACAGAATCAAAATAACAAGAGGCCCCCTCAGAAAGTTTCAGTGCTAGGATGTAACATTAATTTTGACAGGAAAGTAAGTATTTACCATGAGAGAAGTATTATTTAAAATGAGTTGGTTTTGGGAGTAAATGCAAATAACCTTTATGAGAAATAAAAACCTGACAAAATCACTTGGGTAATCTATGTGAGTGCTACTGTCAAGAAAACTTACCCTAACATATCCATCTGACCCAACAGTAATAACTTCACCCTCATCCAGCATTATCTGGTTAATGGGACCGTGATGACATGACTTGCTTACAGTTCGACAGAGCTCCACTTTGATGAGCCCACCTTCCCAAAGCAGCATGTTGCCCCATTCTGACCCTGAGAGTACCTGGAAGGTGTGCAGAAAGAAAGGAATGTGCATCAAAAACAGGTAAGTGTAAATATTTATGCCTCAAATAGTAGGTGAAAATTATTTGTAAGGTAATTTTTCTCGATTATGAAAGCAAAAAGTTTGAATATGGAAAAATAGGAAAATATACAAATGAAGACCTACTACCCCAGACACGGCCACTAATCAATCATATTTTGATGTGTTTCCCTCTAGCTTTATGCGGTTTACATCTTTGAGATTAGGTTATATGTTGCTGATAGTTTTTCATGTATGTATATCGTAGATTTCTTGGTACATGTCTTAGGACACAACTCAGGAGTGGAATTACTAGGTCAAAACATTGAGATATGCTTAAAGTTCTTGATGAGATTCCACTTTTTAAGTGTAAAACTACCAAATTTTAGCAGATATTGTGAAATCATTTCTGAATTAAGCGAATTACAGCATAACAGTATCCAAATTTCAAACAAGTATAATCATCTGAAATTACCTCAAATTAATCCATTTAATCCAACACTGTCCAAAGTGCATACTCCCAAATGTTAGTTCTTAGCATATTTAGCAAGTGTCACATAATATTTGTTGAATATTGACTCTGTGTTCAGCATACGTAAACTTATTTAATGCTAAATAAGTTATTGATATACATTAAGTTATTTCATGCTAAAAACTGTATGAACTGGGCACACTTATCTGGGATGCTGTGTACAGTTGTACATGTTGGATACTTTATTTTCCCAGAAGAAACAACTTTTTTTCACTCCCACAAAGAAGTCATATGGGTCAATGGTATCCCTACTATCTCCATTTTATAAAGCATAAAATAGTGAAGTAACTTGCACAAAATTAACCAGAGGAGTCAGGATTGTAATCCAGACAAAGTGGCTCAAAAGCTCCTATTCTAATAGTCACATGAACACAAGGGAGGGATCAGCAGTTGCTGGGCACTGCTGGGGAGGGAGGGAGGGAGGAGAGTGGGGGGCACATGAGGACACAGAGGGTACCTGGTCCACTACCAGGGGGAGTGAGGGCCAGTTGGAAGTCCAGACTCTACTTGCATGCAGCCTACTTATGTAGTTAATCCTCATTTGTACTCCATATCTCTATAAAAAAATTTTTTTTTAAAAAGCTCCTGTTCTGATTACACTGCCTCAGAAGGCAGATGCTAAGACAAAGTCAAACAAGTTTATTTTCTCTAGAACCTTCAGAGAATTTTTAATCACCAAGGAGAATTTTTAGATACAAAGGAATCTGACTTTTAAAAGTCTTATTTTCATAGAGCTTCTGTACAGACTGATGTTTCATAAAATGCACTTTGGGAAACTTGGATCTAATTTTTGTCTGCCTTCTCTAGGGCTTTGCATTCCCATTTTCCACTCATCTAGAGACTTGACTCAGTCTTTCTAGCTCTTGAGTCTACCTATTTTTTACCTACCCTATCAAATTCATCTACTCTTACCTGTTATTAAGCCTCAGCCTCTTGTGGTAGATTCTTTAGACTTATGGGGGCAGGGGGAAATCCAAAACAACCAAAATTCATTTACAAAACTGTGTATTTCTTCTTACATGTTTAAACATTCAAAGTGTTCTCTGTTTGATGCAATACACCTATCAAGATGCTTTTTCCACTGCTCATAACAGTTTTTTTTTTGGGTTTTTTTTGAGTTGGAGTTTTACTCTGTCACCCAGACTGGAGTGCAGTGCCCGCTCCCAGCCATCGCAGCCTCGAGCTGCTGGGCTCCGGCGATCCTTCTGCCTCAGCCTTCCAAGTAGCTGGAACTATAGGCACGCGCTACCACGCCCGGCTAATTTTTTTGATTTATTGTAGAGATGAGGTCTCAGCAAGTTGCCCATATGGGTCTCAAATCTGCGGGCTCAGGCAATCCACTCACCTCAGCCTCCCAAAGTGCTGGGATTACAGGCTGAGCCACAGAGCCCGGCTTCATAGCAGTTTTTGAACTCATGAATTGTGATGTCTTCTAGTGCTTCTGCCATTTTTTGTCTCACCTCTTCCACATCGGCAAAATATTTCTGTTTGAGGACTTTTTTCATTTAGGGAAAAAAAAAAGTTGCTTGGGGCAAGATCCAGCGAACAGGGAGGGTGGGGCACGAGGGATCATGCTGTCTCTAGTCAAAAACTGCTGAACACTCAGAGCAGTGTGGGCAGGTGCATTGTCATAGTGGGAGAAACAGTCACCTGTCTGCCACAACTCAGGGCGTTTCTTCCACAAATTGTGACACAACCTTCTCAAAACTTCCAGATAAAAACTTTGGTTTACCGTTTGATCCTGAGTAACAAATTCTGAGTGTACTACAAGGGTTCCACCCTCCAAAAGATAATTCCTTTCTTTGGGGGGGGGGGGGAATCTCCCTTAAAAAATATTTAGTAAAAAGAAAACAGAAAATGGTATATACGTACGAATTATGACAATTTCAAGAAAATATTCCAATTACAATTGATAATCTGAAGAAGTAAAATTAAATGTTCATTACATTTACAACTATAAAATCTGTTATTAATATTAATAGAGCTTGTTAGGCTATGATATGTTTTCATACATGAATGCCTTCATAAATGTGCTTGAAAACAAAATTTTTTTAGTTGGGCGTGGTAGCGCGCACTTGTAGTTCCGGCTACTTGGAAGGCTGAGGCGGAAGGATCGCTGGAGCCCAGCAGGTTAAGGCTTCGGTGGCTGGGAACGTGCTGCTGCACTACAGTCTGGGAGACAGAGTAAGACTCCAACTCAAAAAAAAAAAAGAAAAGAAATTTTTTTTCTTGTAGAAGAGTGACTATACTCACCTTCCCATCCGGAAGCTCCATGTAGCCTTCTATATCACTAGTAGCTGTTTTGCCAAATCGACCTAGTGATCCCTGCAGCTTGAGACCTGTAAATGTAAGAGCCATTTCCCAGAACCTATAAACAAACAAGAAAGAGACTGAATGTACCTCAACAATGTTTTATTTGTTTTTATTTTAATATGACTCAAATATTCACATATACTTAAGTTGTATATATTATTTTATTCATGCATTCATTCATTCATTCATCAGATTAAGATATATAAAACATCTACTACCTATTAGGCAAGGTTCTAGGCAACATGAATTTGGCAACGAGCAAAATAGACAAAAAATAAAATCCTCTGCCTTCATGGATCTTATTTTTAGAGCTGTGATGTCCAAGGCAGTAGCCACCATGTGTGCCTATTTAAATTTAGATGTAAAGTAATTAACATTAAATAACATTAAAGATCTTTCAGTCAGTTTCAGTTTCAGTCAGACTAGCCAGTTTCAGTCAATAGTGGCTGGTGGCTACTATATCAAACAGCATAGAACAGTCCCAGCCTGGCAGAAAGTTCTATTGGACAGTATGGTTTTAGAAGATATAAACGTTTTTCAAAAAATTCTAATTTATCAGCTATGTGACTTTGAGTGATTTTTTTTGGCCACACCATGCCTTCATTTTCTCAGCTATAAAATGAGAATGTTAGTAACATCCACCTCATAAAATTGTTGAAAAAATTCTTAGAACAATGCCTAGCACATAAAGGCAATCAATAAATATTAGCTATGCCCAAGACTTTCTTATTAATAGTCTAAACGAATGAACAGTCAGAATAATGAAGACCATGTAGAAAAAGAATATGACCCATCCAATTAGATATAAAATAGATAACAATGGATACCAACAAGCCAATAATACAAAGTCAAAACTCTGGACAACCAATATTGTCTCCAAAGGGATGGTGGTTCTCCTGAAATATGTGTCCATATATTCTGGGATCCTTTATAGCACTTCACACACAAAATCAATTGTTCAGTGTCTGTCTTTCCCCATAGATATAGTGCAAAGAAAATACACAGTTTACTAAATGATAGGAAAAATATAAGGAATTGGAAATTTTTAGCCTAAAGCTAAAAAATTTGAGAGGGTATTTGAGAATTCATCAAAGATTACAATTAAAAATCTGAATATTCTATATTTCTAATGAATGAATAATAAAAGACCAGATTTAAATTGGGACAAGAGGAATTTACGCTAAATAAAAATGTCTTTCTCTTAAAGAGACACTGAGAATCAAGTTATGGGCAGCTCTGGGGTAGTGGTAGAAGGTTTTTATACAAATGAATAGACAGGGTGGGAAAAAGATAGAGAAAGACAAGATCATTCCATCCTAGAAATATAGTCTAGGGCATGACATGGTGAAAGAACATAGAATTTCAAGTAAAACCTGAGGTCAAGAGTAGGTTCTGCCACCATTTAGTATTGTCAGGAATGATACTGTGATAATTCTTTTTTTACAGATGAAGACTGCATTGCCACAAAAAAGAAATTAAATAGTGGATGTGAAAGCTCAACATGAACTTGGAAATACCATGATAAAGGGCTGAGGTGAGTGGGAGGCTGAGGTGAGTGAATTGCCTGAGCCCGCGGGTTCGAGACCTGCCTGGGCAACTTGGCGAGACCTCATCTCTAAAATAAATAAAAAATGAGCCGGGCGTGGTAGCGTGCGCCTGTGGTTCCAGCTACTTGGAAGGCTGAGGCAGAAGGATCGCCGGAGCCCAGCAGGTTGAGGCTACGGAGGCTGGGAGCGGCCACTGCACTCCAGTCTGGGCGACAGAGTGAGACTCCCACTCAAAAAAAAAAAAAAGAAATTGAGGCCCATGTGTGCTGTTTCTCTCCGCCTCGTAACCCCAGCCCCGGCCCACGTGAGCCATGACAAGTGAAGAAACGCGCCGGGGTTGGGTGAGCCAGAACCTGCTAGAGCCAGGCTGCCAGCCCAGGTCTCCCTGACTCGAGGCCTGTGCTACTGTGGTCGGGAGGCCGTCCCAGGGAGGCCTGACTGTGGGTGGCCGTGGCGGGTGTGTGAGTCTGCTAATGCTCCACACTGGGTGGCTTAAACGGCAGGCACCTGTTTTTCATGGTTCTGGAGGCTGGGATGAAGGTGCCGGCCGGTTCAGCTCTTGGGGAGGGCTCTCTTGCCAGCTTGCTGATGGCCGCCTTCTAGCTGTGTCCTCACCTGGTGCTGGGGCCTTGGGGGTGGTGTGGGGGAGACAGCAAGCCAGCTAGTTGTGGCGGCATGCACCTGTAGTCCCAGTTACTCAGGAGGCTGAAGCGGGAGGGTGGCTTGAGTCCAGGCGTTCCGGACCAGCCTGGACAACAGAGCAAGATCTTGTCTCAGAAAAAAACACGAACGAATTCTGTCGGATCAGGGCCTCACCCCATGGCCTCACCTAACTTTAATTCCTCCTGTATAGGCCTCAGCTCAATACAGCCACACGGGGGGTTAGGTTTCCAACATGTGAATTCGGGGGCACCCCTTCGGTCCCTGGCAGCGGGTTGGGCGCCGACTGACGGCCCTGCCTCCCCACAGGCACCCTGTGCGAGTGCTACGACGAGCTGGGCAACCGCTACCAGCTGCCCATCTACTGCCTGTCGCCGCCCGT
>NW_007259867.1:389573-395312 GCF_000164805.1 Carlito syrichta
AGCAGCCACTGCACTCCAGTCTGGGCGACAGAGTGAGACTCCAACTCAAAAACAACAACAACAAAAAACACTATGCAAACTCCTTTACGACAAGAAGACAGGTTAAATTTGAAAGCAGACTATGCTGTTTCTGGAAATAAAATCCCACATATCTAATTAGAAAAAGGCATATTACTAGCTAACTTTTAAAATGTCACATTTTAAAAGTATCCTAATGATAACAACAATAGCAAAAAATGTCTCTAGCCCTTAGATCCTCTTAGAAAATACCCTTGCATATCTACTAGCACCTCTATTCATCCTCCCACTTACTTGATGTGGCCTGATCCTGCTGTAGTAAGCTGCTCTTCATCATCAGGATTGAAAGTAATCTTAAAAACTTCCTGAGAAAAAGCTTTTGTCCTCAACATGGGTTGCTCTTCTTTCCAATTCCAGATAGTCAGTGTGTAATCAGGGTTGCTACCAACAGAGGCCAGCAAGGTACCACTGTAGTTAAAGTCCACATAAGCATATCCCTTCTCAGTCCCATCTGGAAGGATGAACAGGAGTCTGATAAATAAGGGAACATTTATTTCACTTTTAAAAACATATTATAAAAAAAAATAATAGAGAGGGAATCAGCCCTTGGTGATATAAAAATGTTAGGAATCCCCTAAAGGAACAATTCCAAAATCATTCACTATCCTTGACTTTAGAATGAATTACATGATATGAAGGGAGGAGGAGGGTGAAGAAGTCTTAATCACATATTGCATGAGAAAAACATTTTGAGAACATATTCCATTTTATGAAGTGGGAGAGAAACACAAAAAGCATATTTGATAGCAGAGAGAAGTCAATCAACAATTTAAAATTTGCAATTAGAGCCGGGCTCGGTGGCTCAGCCTGTAATCCCGCGCCTTTAGGAGGCTGAGGTGAGTGGATTGCCTGAGCCCACGGGTTCGAGACTCGCCTGGGCAGCGAGACCTCATCTCTACAGTAAATCAAAAAATCAGCCAGGCGTGGTAGCGCATGCCTGTAATTCCGGCTACTTGGAAGGCTGAGGCGGAAGGATCGCCGGAGCCCAGCAGGTCGAGGCTGCGGTGGCTGGGTGCGGCCACTGCACTCCAGTCTGGGCGACAGAGTGAGACTCCAACTCAAAAAAAAAAAAAAAAAAAATTTGCAATTAGAAATTTTCAAAAATAAAAATTGACTACCGAACTTAATTACATGAAAAACAGAACTGTAAGATAACTGTGATCAGACTAGTTTTATGTGTCAACTTGGCAACAGTACTCAGTTACTCAATTAAATATTAATCTAGATGCTGCAGTAAAGGTATTTTGTGAATGTGGTAAACATCTACAATCTCCTTTAAATAAAGGAGATTATCCTTGATGACTATGTGGGCCTTATCCAATCAGTTGAAAGGTCTTAAAAGTAAAACTGAAGTTCCCCTGAGGAAGAAGAAATTCTGCCTGAGGACTAATAGCAACAACACCATCCTAAAAATTTCCAGACTGCTGATCTACCCTACAAATTGAGACTAGCCAACCCCCACAATTATATCTGCCAGTTCACTGAATAAATCAGTTTATCTTCTACTAGGTCTGTTTTTCTGGAGAACCCTAACTGATTCGCGAATGTCATACCTTCTTCAGAATGCTGTAAACATTGAACATGGAATATCTTAAAGGTTCTTTTGGACTCACCTCGAAGGATTCTGTAAGGCCTTAGAGAAGGGTATTCATAGATGATAATATTTGGAAAACTTCCTTTTTCAGCTATTGTGAAGTAAGTTTTATATGGATGAACCTAAAAAAGTAAAATCTCACAAGTAAGATTTTTTAAAACATAAATAGTCCTTTTAATGCTCCATTCCAATAGAAAACTCAAAAATGGGCATCTGATGAATACTTGATGATGAAGATGATTTAAACTGAAAACTAGAATACTCAGTTTAAGTTTTAAGACTGTCATTTCTAACTCTACAGTTTTTTAAAAATGCCATTGGAAGAGCTAGAACAGTGGTTCTCAATCCTCAGTGTGTATGAGAATCCACTGAAGAACTTACGAAAACACAGTGTGCAAGCCCTGCCCCCAGCATCTCTGATTTAGTAGGCCAGGCTGGGACTTTTGTTTTTGCATTTACATTTCTTTTTTTTTTTTTTTTTTTGAGTTGGAGTCTCACTCTGTTGCTCAGACTGGAGTGCGGTGGCCGCTCCCAGCCACCGCAGGCTCGACCTGCTGGGCTCCGGTGATCCTTCCGCCTCAAGCCTTCCAAGTATCTGGAACTACAGGCAGGCACTACCACGCCCAGCTAATTTTTTATTTATTGTAGAGATGAGGTCTCGCCAAGTTGCCCAGGCGGATCTCGAACCCGTGGATTCAGGCAATCCACTCATCTCAGCCTCCCAAAGGCGTGGGATTACAGGCTGTGCCACCTAGCCCGGCTTGCATTTACATTTCTAACAAGATGTGAGGTGATGTTGATGCTGTTGGTCTGGGGACTGGTTTTTTTTTTTTTTAAAACTACTAAGTGAGGTGAATTGTTTACCCTGCATGTAAGTCAACCTAAGTTTTGTATAGCAAAACTCATAGAATGTATGGAGTTCATGCTTCCAGACTAGATTACATCCCAATTTTTAAAATTTTACCATGGGCAAACTTATTGCAAATGAATGTAAACTTACTAGAAGTGAAAAAGATATAATATTTCCAAGTCAGACATGAGGATAATATAGTAAATATACCCTGGATATTAGCACTTCAAACAACAGTCATATAAGTTGGCTAGAATACTATGTCCATTTCTACTAGAATGGTCAGCCAAAAAATGAAAATAAATATAGAATAAGCAACTATAAGAATAAGCAATTTAAAACACATACTATAATTATAAAATTCTGTTTTTAGACAGTGTTTCACAAGTCCTGATTATATACCTAAAGATAAGGAGCATGGTTCTCAATATAGACTGCAAATCCTGGTACTCAAAATAATGTTAGAGCCCATTTTCTTCCCTCCACCCTTAGGGCCATAAGACCTCTGACAGATTGATTTCCTACTGGGAAGTTGTTTCTTATCCTTCCATTCTAGTAAACCCCCATCATGTCCACTTGAAACAGGCATGGGTTTACAGGATGGACACTCAGTAAGAGAATGGTTACTCTGAGAACAGCTAACATTTATTGAGTGCCTATCATATGCCAGACGCCAATCTAAGTTTTTAGGCATTAATTCCTTTAAATTTCACATCAATCTTGTGGGCTTGGTTAACATTATTACTATCATCTTATTGATGAGTAAACTAAGGCACAGAGTTTAAGTAATTTGCTGGCATTCATATAGTCTGAGGTGTGGTAAATGTGAGAGACAGGAGTCAATCCAGGCACTGGAGCCAAGAAGCAAACGGGACTAAAAAATTGTAGATCTCAAGGAGATGGGGGAAATGGATTAAGACTGTGTCTGTCTAGATCCGCATTTACAAAGAAAAATGGTGTAGGATATGGGCCACAGAAATCTGAATGAAGATTCAGGCAAATCCTTTATCCTTCTAGGTCTTGACTACAATAAGTAAAAAAAAGCTTCTACCCTTTCACATTGGCAGTTGCTGTGGGGTTGAGTCCGGGTGTTTATTTTTAGTGGAGATCTGGAATTAGTAAGACATTTACTTTACACTCAACATGGAGATTCACCCTTTCTTTTTCAGAAGATAATTTAGTTTATAAGCCCCAAACACATTTCCCACAGGTTTCTCATAGCCTTGCAAACCTATTTTTAATTCTCAACTGGATAAGTATTTCAGAGAAGATGAGGTGGCATGGACAGTGGAGGAGGAGCAGCCTCTGTCACGTCCAAGCTTCAGCAACTCCAACATACATAGAGCAAAATGGTTTATGGATGAAAAAGTGCTCAAAATCCAGGTGGAGGAAGGTTAGGATCAGCCTTCTTGACCACACTATACCTCTGACTACTGTCCTCAAACCAATGAAATAGAAAAATAGAAATGTAAAAACCATTACTGGCCACAAAGTGACAAGTAAATATGTGACAATTAGATGTTTCTGAGTTCGCAGGACTAACTTCTCTGTGTGAACCTCAGGGCTCCTGATACGTCATGCCACTGGCTTGACTTCCTTTCACAAAATCCATGATCTATTAGGCCAATGAATGTTTTCACACAGCTATTGCCACATTATTGTGTACTTGTGTGTGTAGATTTTTGTTTTTATTTTTTTAAATAGAGATCTTGTCTCTTTAGGTGGATTTTAAACTCTTTGAATTCATAGAGGTCATTAATTTTTCTTCATTTAGATCCCCTACTGTATGTTATACGTAGTGTTGGATTTTTAAAATTATTTTATTGTATAACTTACTATTATATAATAAATTATCACTGGACTTATTAGTCAGTCTTACAGCAAACTCCCTGAGGACATGGACTTTTATCATGTACACATACTATATATCAATAGTTGATCAAGAAAGAAACATGATATAATCTTTCACTCCATACATCTCATCATACCTGTTTCCATTGTCATTCTATCTCTACATCCTATCTGTGGGTCTCACATTTTCCTCACCTTCTCCATCCCATTGCCATGTGTCTACTTCAGTTCTCAGATCAAGAATCTTTAAAACCTCATTCACCTCCACTTCTAATCTAAATGTGAAAAAACCTGTATGACTATGTGGAAGTCACTTATCCTCTATAAGCTCCAATTTTCTTATCTGCAAAACGAGGTGATGATATTATAATGCTGCATAAAGGTAATGCCAGTGAATGTAGTGGTTGTAACATCTGAATAGCAAATGCCTTAGAATAAAGATGGCTGTGCATCTCACATGATCTCACAATACTGGGCATGGTGTTGGCCCCTAATAACCACTGCTGGCTGGTCCTCTGAACAATAAAAAAAATGCTATTTTTAAAAAATAAGTTACGCTCAGTCCCACGACGGCCGGGGCGGGGGCGCTGCTGCTGCTGCGGGGGCTAGGCGGCGGCCCGCACCCTGCACCAGCCTTGCGGAATAAAAACGAGAAGGAGAAAGAATCACCAAAAGCAGGAAAAAGTGGGAAAAGTTCAAAAGAAGGACAAGACGCAGTGGAACCAACGGTATCTGATGCCATAAATTTCCCTCTGGGGAGACGGGGCAAGATGGCGACGGCATAGGTGAACTGGTGAGATTCTCTGAACAGACCAAGACTGCAAACTGCTGAATAGACAGACTGTAAAGCAGAGGGAAAAGTGAACAAAACCAGAAGACCCTCATAAGGAAGAACAGGTCATTGCAGAAGAGAAATAAAAGCAACCCCACCTTCCCTCAAAAACAGAATTGAAGAGGGGGAGGGAAAGGGGTAAAAGGAGAAAAATCTACAGAAATGAAGAAAAACCAAAAGAAGAGTATGGGTCTCTCCCAGACGCCTGGGAGAGCAGACACTGAGAAAATTGACTTTGGAATACAAACAATGAAAAGTCCCCAGAATGAAGGGTCTCAAAATGCAAATGTAGATATCAAAACAATAATGGAGAGATTAAAAAGAATTGAGGAGACACAAGAAGAAACTAGGAAGGAGCAGATATCTGAGATAACAGTAATAAAGAATACTGTGAATGAAATAAATAACAAATTGATAAGCATGGAAAGCAGAATTACCCAAGCAGAAGAAAGAATCTCAGAGCTTGAGGACCAAAATATAGAAATAACCCAACTCTTAAAAACACAGAAAATAAGCTAAAAAAGACAGAACAAA
>NW_007259868.1:0-841 GCF_000164805.1 Carlito syrichta
GGAGGCATCTTTTTTGTTGCTAGAAGTCTCCGTCAGCTGGGTTGGGCACGGAGGCATGATCCTGGTTCCCAGGCCCTCAACCTGTGGGGTTAAGGTGCTCCTCCTGCCTCAGGCACTGAGCTGCCAGGACTCTGGGTCTACCACACATGACTCGATTTTGGGTACCTCTCGCTGAGACAGGGTCTGACCAGGTTGTCCAGGCTGGTCTCTGACTCTTGTCTCAGGCAGCCTCCCACCTCAGCCTACTGGGGTGCAGGGATGATGGCCATGAGCCAAAGTGCTTGGCCTCAAGTCACACGAACTGTCAGTGGGAGCAAAACAGAGGATCACTGTTGGGAGCCGGCCACAGAGGCCCACTGAGAGTTAGGGATCAGGAAGGACTGTAGACCCCGAGACCGCTAGGACGTGTTCGGGAGTTGTTGACCCATTCCCTCCCTCCTTTTCCATTTAGGACAAACTAACCAAGAAAAGCTCCAGCTGGCTCTAACAGAAAACTCTGAGACAGGAACAAACACAGCTAACCTAGGAGTCTATTGTTCCCATTCCCCACGGCTTATGGTCTCTTGCTTTATCACAATTTCAGTTTGGCTTTGAGTCACATTGAGGAGCCTTAGTACAGGTCACAGGTTCTCTTGATGCGACCTTTAGAAATTTATAGATATAGGTTTTAAAAAATAGTTTATATAGATTAAGAAAGTTTAAGTAACCTTTTTATTATAGAAGTATAGTTAGTTCAGTTTGATTTAGGGGGCTAGTGAAGTGTGAATTAGACAGCTGGTACTAAGAGAGTGTAACCATAGCAGCAATTGTTTTAATAAAAAATTAGTTTGAATTAGTACAT
>NW_007259868.1:2017-3032 GCF_000164805.1 Carlito syrichta
CCAGCAGTTGACCTTGCACTCCGAAGGCACTGGAATGACAAGACTGAGTCCCCAAGCCCGGCCTTCATTCTTCATCAAAAAGAACCAGAAGACCTGGTGTGGCAGACCATGACTGGAATCCCAGCACTCTGGGAGACTGCAGCAGAAGGATGGTTGGAGCCCAGAATCCCAAGGCCAGCCTGGGGCATGCAGGGAGACCCTGTCTCTGTCCCCACCGAAACAGGTGGTCTGGAGTCAAGGTTCCCGTCGTCCTAGCCATTCTAGTGACATACATGGGAGGATCACCAGAGTCCATGATTTTGAGATTGTGGTGAATGATGATCAGGTCCCCGGGCCGCAGCCTGGGCCACAGGGTGAGACCCTGTTTCCAAAAACATCAGAATCATACACAGATACTCAACATTGAGTGGTGTGTTCACAGGGCGACTGGCTTTAGAGCCAGGAAAAATGTGATTGGGGTGAAGAAATGTCCTGGGGTGAGAGATGTGTCCCTGTACTTTCAGGGCGGAAGGTCCTCATTGTCAAGTCAGAGGTTTGGCCTGCCTGCAGCACATTTCTCCACTCAGGAAGGAGTGCCAGCAGGAACTCAGTCAAGGAGCCTCGGAAACACCCATACCAAAGTGATGGCAGTCATTGTGGGGGGGTATGGCTGGAAGGCACTGAGTCTGGGACACCCAAACATGTTGGAGGGGTGGGGGGAAAACTCGGGAGAGAATGACTGCAGGAGAATGAATTTCATTCTTTCTTTCTTTCTTTCTTTCTTTCCTTCCTTCCTTCCTTCCTTCCTTCCTTCCTTCCTTCCTTCCTTCCTTCCTTCCTTCTTTCTTTCTTTCTTTCTTTCTTTCTTTCTTTCTTTCTTTCTTTCTTTCTTTCTTTCTTTCCTTTCCTCACTAGGTTGACCAGGCTGCTCTCAAACCACCAAACTCAGGCCATCCTCTCGTGGGTCCCTTAAACTGCTGCTATGACAGGCTTTCCACTTGGTCGCTTTCCTGGGTTTCATGCCTGGTCTTGAACT
>NW_007259868.1:3943-5097 GCF_000164805.1 Carlito syrichta
CAACTTCAGCCACGCACCCCAGAAGACCTGCCTCCACCCTCAACACTCATGTTCCACAGCAAAAACGAGCTCACGGAACAGATTACCCCAAACTAAGGCAATCCTTAGGCACAGAGTGACCAGCCAGGACTCTGGATTCCACCATGACAGACTAGATTTTGGGAATCTCTCACCGAGATGAGGTATGACCACATCACCCAGGCTGGTCTCTGACCCCTGGGTTCAGGCAGCCACTAGCCTTGTCCTTCCCAGGCATGGGGTTGATGGTTGTGAGCCACTGTGCCTGTCCTGTACTTGCACGTTTTGTCGGCAGGGGAAATGCAAAGGAACACCCTGAAACAGAGGTCACCGCATCATGTGTAACCTGTATCGTGGACGGCACTACACATGAGTCCAGTGTTTGCATTCTAGGGAGCAACAAGGTCTCGCTATGTGGCCCAGGCTGGTCTCGAACTTCTGGGCTCCAGCGGTCCCCTGCCTCGGCCTCCCAAAGCCACAGCGCAATTGTCTGTTGATACGCTGTCTTTCGGGAACTCTAGACCTAAGGTGGGGTGTCCTTCCAAATAATCTTTCTGTTCATGATGATCCCAACTACAAACACAAATGGATGCCAAGCTTTGGGGAACATTTTCCTGGCAACCTGAGGAGCTGGAACAACAGGCATGTGCCACCACATTGGCTCATTTGAGATGGAGTGTAGAGATGAGGTATTGCTGACATGCCTGGGCTAGTCTTGGCCCATGGTTTTGGGACCATCGCTGGCCTCAGCCTCCATGAGCACCTGTATAATAAGGCTGAGCCCCCGAGCCTGGCCTCAATCCTTCATCAAAAATGAACCAGAAGGCCTGTTATGATGAACCACGAATGGAATCCCAGTGTTCTGGGAGGCCGAGGCAGGAGGATGGCTGGAGCCCAGGGCCACGCTGAGACACCCCTCTCCTCACCCATCAAAACGGTGTCTGGGGTCGAGATGCCCATCGTCCCGGAGGCTGAGGTGGGAGGCTTGCCAGATCCCATGATTTCAAGGCTAGCGGTGAATGACAGTCATGTCCCTGGGTCACAGTCTGGGCCACAGAGCCAGACCTTGTCTCCAAAAGCATCAGAATCATACACAGATTCACAACTGCTCGTGGTGTGTTCACAGGGCGACTGGG
>NW_007259869.1:0-514 GCF_000164805.1 Carlito syrichta
CTTCACTCCCTCCCCCACTCTCCTTGACAGTCAACCCACTGATTTGGGACATACACACCCCTTCATTAGCCCAGTGCCCGCCTGTTCACATCCAGTTAAAAAACCCGTCCACCCACCCTAGTCAGCCACAATATCCCCTCCCCAGGGCCAGTCTGCTAGGTCTACAACCTGTCATAAAAACCCTGCTATAGAAGGGATATTTGAGACCCACCAACTTGCCTTACAATTCTCCCATTCTGGCTGTCATAAAACCCAATGGAACCTACTGGCTCGTCCAAGACCTCCGACAAATGCAGCTGTTCTCCCCATCCACCCACTAGTCCCCAACCCCTATACCGTCTTGTCCACCATTCCTTCAACAGCAACTTATTTTTCAGTCATAGACCTCAAAGACACATTCTTCACCATTCCCTTGGCAGCTGACTCCCAAGACATTTTTGCCTTTACCTGGACTGACCCTGTTTCCCGCCACTCCCAACAACTCACATGGACAGTCCTCCCACAGGGATTTCGA
>NW_007259869.1:2139-3331 GCF_000164805.1 Carlito syrichta
CCCAACACACCCTTGAAACCCGGAACATTCCCCACCCACCAGGCTAGGGGAGAGCTCCCCGGGTCAGACTGGCAAATGGATTTCACTGTTATGCCCCCCATCCGTAACAACAAATATCTTCTATTCTTTGTCGACACCTTTTCTGGGTGGATCGAAGCTTTCCCCACCTCCAATAAGTGGGCTGCTACGGTAGGATCCATTTTAGCCAACCATATTATCCCTTGGTTCGGAGTCCCCTCCTCTCTCCAATCAGATAATGGACCTGAATTTACCTCACAAGTCATCCAATCTCTAATGACAGCTCTTAATATCAAATGGCACTTTCACATTCCTTATCACCCATAATCATCAGGGAAGGTTGAACGGACTAACCGCACACTAAAAAATACTCTTACTAAACTCTCTCTCGAACTCCACAAAGACTGGGAAGTCCCTCCTCCCCCTAGCCCTCTTCTGCATTCGCGTCCTCCCAAAGAAATCCAGTCAACTCTCACCTTTTGAGGTCCTATATGGACGGCCTGCCCTGCCTCCTGGTATCCCAACCTCTCCACCCCCCATCCCTCTTCATATAATCTACCCTCTCCTGTCCTTCATCCAATCCAACATCTGGCAGTATCAAGACCTCCTTCTGCCCACCCCCATAGGCACACCAAGTTCACAGCCTCTCACCCCGGGACAATGGGTCTACCACTCAGACGCAGAAGCCAAAGCTCGCTTACAACCCAAATGGATGGGATCCTTCCAAATAATTCTCTCCACTCCCACGGCAGCCAAGCTGCTCATAGACAAAGGACAGCTCATGCCCTGGATCCACATTTCCTGCCTCAAGCCGGCTAAAACATCTCCTCTTCTCCTTCCCTCCACAGAAACGCCGACCCTTTCTTGTTCCACAGTACCGGGTCATCCTCTCAAACTTCGAATATCCCACGTCAGTCACTGCCCCTCTCTGCCCTCCATCCAGGAAAACTCCACATAACCAATTTCCATATGATAGTCCTCAATCTGGTCATTCTTTTAATAATAATCATACCCTTTTTCCTACTACTCCTATTCATCCTCCTTTCTCGTTGCTGCCCATAAACGTCCACCTTCCTTATCTCAATGGCTCAACTTTCACCCCTAATCCACACAAACATATTACCCCTAATCCTCCTTACTTCCCTCCTCCCTCCCGCTCTCAAGGCAAGCCACC
>NW_007259869.1:4311-4709 GCF_000164805.1 Carlito syrichta
TTCCCCTTCCAGCTTTTCCCAACTACACTCTCAACACGTCCACCCACGGGGAAATTATAGTCAAACCTCATGTACCCCTCTGGGAAATAGCCTCTAATTCCTCCTACCTCTGTATCAACTCGCCACGTGCCCCCTATAACAACACTCTTTGTTCGGCCTACACAAGCCTCACAGAGGCCCACTTCCTGCCACCCGGCCTATTTTTGTGGTACAATGGCACCCTCCTCTCCCGAGCTTCAAACCTAACTCATCCCTGCATGATTATCATGTTGGTCCCTCAGTTCTCTTTATACTCCATGACCGACCTCCAGACACTTTTAACCCCCAGGCATTCACACAAAAGGGCTGTCTTCCTCCCGGTTATGGTTGGATTGTCCCTCGCATCCGCTTTCACCTCC
>NW_007259869.1:5732-108560 GCF_000164805.1 Carlito syrichta
GTCGCTTTAAATTTCTATAAAACCTGCCACACCCCTGCCTCCATGCTGCAATCTGATTCTAAGGTTCTGTAGCCACTGTGCTCATCCCCATTAAATCTCTTGGCCTTAAAGGGTGTTGAGTCTCACTGCGCACCACCGTCTTTCAGGGATCCTATTGAATTGACATGGCTGGAGGGAAACTTGGAAATCTTCCAGGTAATTTTCCTTAGATCAACAAGGAAACAGAAACTCAGAAAAACAGAGCCACTTGTTCATGATCTTGCATTTAGCTTGTTCAGAATACAGCTGAGAAGTTTCATCTTTTGTCTCCTCTTTCTTATTTGTTTTGGTAGACAAGTGGTCCAGAGAATCAGTTAAACATTGTAACTTTCAGAGACCACTTTCAACAGTTAGCCCTATGCATCTTCTTCCAGGTTTCTGTTTTGGTGACTGACGCCACAAGGATCCCGTGAGCTTGCATGCAGGTGGCTTCCAGGTATATTCCTAACTCGGTCTCTGGCCACTGTGGTCTTGGCATAGCCACCCTGCCTGCCTGCTGGGACTGCTTCTTGGGTTGGGAACCGCCATGGTTGCAGGAATGCGACAACCTCTTAGTTATTTCTGGTGCAGTTGAGAGGAAGCAAATTTAAAAACTGAGGTGAAAGCAGTAATGTGTACATGCTGATTTGCCTGTTGGTGCTCCTACTTTCAGTCCAAGTCCTCTGTCTCCAACTGCCATTTCTGAAGCTCGTGCTTCGTTATGCAAATGCCCAAAACAGGCCATTAATTGGTGCTTTCATGGCAGCTTCAAGTCAGCAAGTGGGTGACAGTACTTGAGGAAAAGCAAAATTAAGTTAACAGATTACCTACCATATATTCGTAACAAGTCTGATTCCTGTAAATTCAAATACTTTACTACATTCTCAAAGGAACACTCAGAAAAAAAATGGATTTTTGTCTTTGTCTCCTCAAAATCCAATCTCCTTCCACAAATCTTCCCAGAACACACTGTGTCAAAATTATTTATTCCTGGTTGGGTTCGGTGGCTCAGCCTGTAATCCCAGCACTTTGGGAGGCTGAGACAAGTGGATTGCCTGTGACCGTGGGTTTGAGACCAGCTCAGGCAACTTGGCGAGACCTCGTCTCTACAATAAATCAAAAATGATTAATTGTGTATAACTCAGGATATTGTCAATCACTCCTGATTTTCTTGGTCAACTCAGTTTCCCCTACTCATTCTCCCCTAAGAAGGTGGACACTTGGTGGAGCAGTTTATATAGTGCTATCATGTTGGTGGGAAATGGACTTTATCCTCTGTGTTTTGCCTGGTGGTAAAAATCCAAGTATTTTGGTTACTGAGATTGACAACGTTCCCACAGCAGCTGTAGTGTTAGCATGTACTCTGGTCTGAAGAGTTGTGTTCCCTCCACATTAGTATGTTGCAACTAATCTCTGATGTGATGGTATTAGAAGGTAGAGCCTTTGAGAGGTGATTAGGTCATGAAGGTGAAGCCCTAATGAATGGGATTGGTTCCTTTATAAGGAGCTGGAGAGATTAAAATTTCCGCTTCTAACGAGTGAGGATGCAGCTAGAAGGCACCATCTATGAAGCAGAAAGTAGACTCTCACCAGATACCAAATCTGTGGGTACCTTGATCTTGGACTTCACAGCCTCTGAAACTGTGAGAAATAAATTTCTGTTGCTGATAAGCTACCCAGTTTATGGTATTTTGTTATAACAACTTGAATGGATAAGACAATTACTATACAGTAATTCTACTCTATTGTCACAAATCTACTTGTCTAATATTTTTCCCAGTAGTACAATGATGAAAATCAATGACTGTAGTTTCCAGAAAGAAATAAGAAATCTCAATAATTATTCAGTCATGTCAAATTATAAATTACAGGCAGAATTCACGGAGACACTAAATTGAGTCACAAATTATACTTTTAGCCTTAAAATATGTTTATCAAAAATCATTAAAAAATGCAGGCTACCGGGGCACTACTCATTTTCTGGTTCTGATCTGCTGTTGTGCCAGGGGTGACACAGGCTTGTGTCTGCCTCCTTCCTGAATAGGCCAGATAATTCATCTAAGCAGCCTTCCTTCTGCAGCTCCCTACTCCAGGTGGCCAGGCAGGAGTTCCAGACCAGCATCGCCTCCCAGGACATTGACCCAGCAGCCAAGTTCATCGGTGCTGGAGCAGCCACATTTGGTGTGGCTGGGTCAGGGCTGGCATTGAAATGGGGTTTGGCGGCTTGATCAATGGCTGTGCCAGGAACCTGTCTCTCAAGCAGCAGCTCTTCTCCTATGCCATTCTGGGCTTTGCCCTTTCTGAGGCCACGGGGCTCTTCTGTTTGATGGTTGCCTTCCTAATCCTCTTTGCCGTGTGAGGCTCGGTGGGTGCCACCTACCCGTCCTGCTGCTACGACTCCATGCCATTGCTGGTTCTGGAGCATGCTAAACTTTACCACTAAACACAAAGTGTTTCTAAACAAACAAACAAACAAACATTGGTAGAGTATGTTCTCATTTGTCACACATGATTTTGTCTGTTCATTCATCCATCTGGGTTACTTCTCTTTCAACTCTACTCTGGCCTGTGCACCATTCTTGATAAAGAATACCATTACACACAACCGAATGCAAGTTTTAGAAGTTCACTAAAGAGTTTTGGAGTCAAGATCAGGGAAAAAATTCACAGTTCACGTCATTTTCTTCCCGTTTCACACCTGAAGGGTAGCTGGGCTTTGGCTGATCAAGGTTGGTCAGCTGGATTTGGCTCCTAACTGCTGATGAGGGCAAGGTCTGTGCCATGTGTTTCTTATCCTCTTTGGTCCAACAGGCAAGTCAATGTCTTCTCATGTTGATGGCAGAAGCGGAAGGAGAGCCAGTAGAAACAAGTAATGTCTCTTAAAGCCTAGATTCAGAACAAGGACACCGTCACCTCTGTACATGTTTTCTTGGGCAAAGCCAGTCACTTGGCCAACCCCCAAATCAATGGTCTAGGAAGTGTACTGTCCAAAGTCACATTGCTAAAAAGTGAGGATAGGCCGGGCGTGATGTCTCATGCCTGTAATTCCAGCACTTTGGGAGGCTGAGGTGAGAGGGTTGCGTGAACCTAGGAGTTCGAGACCAGCCTAGGCAACAGAGCAAGGCCTCTACAAAAAAATAACCAAAAAATAAGCTGGGCATGGTGGACTACACCTGTAGTCTTAGCTATTTGGGAGGCTGAGGCAGGATTGCCTCAGTCCAGAAGGTAAAGGGTATGGTGAGCCGGGATTGTGCCACTGCACTCCAACTTGGGTGACAGGGTGAGAAGCTGACTCAAAATAAATAAATGAAGAAATAAAAATAAAAATAAAAAATGAGGATAGAAAAGGGTATGAAGAATTCTGAGAATATAATGCAATGTCTCAGAGAGGAATTCACTAGCTCAAATACAAAGCAAAGTCTTTAAAAAAGGCTTTAATCAAACTTCATACTCATTTTTGCATTTGCTCTGTGTGATGTACCCGACTAATTCTGACCTTACCTTGTTAAGCCCCGATTTATTGCCTCAGGTATCAAGTTGTCATAATTAGGTGGTATTTGGTAACTGATGGATGTCAGTTACTTAAACTCTGCCCTAGTCATCTAGAACTTCATTTGTCTTGTGTTGCTTAGATAATTTCCACTTTTTGGCTCTCCAGTTGCCATCTGCTCTGCATTTCTATTGTAGGCGTGTGTGTGTGTGTATGTGTGTGTGTGTGTATGTATTTTAAACTAAAGCTTCCTGTCCTCCCCTTTTTCTGTTTGCTTACGGAAAGCACTGCTGGCACTAAACCTATGAAACAGTCGGTCAGACTGAGTAAAAATTCTGCTTTATTTTCTTGTTCAATTTGTGGCCGGAAAGAGTGAGGAGGAATTCTGGAACATGGCCTCTTAAGATCAAACACAGTTTTGTTTTGCTTATAAAACCAATAAGTCCCTGAAAGCCCACAGGCTATGAGATATCTTTTACTCATTTGTAATGGACACAGAATTTTAAAATGTATCTACATTCACACACAATATGGGTAAGCGACAGGAGTCTTATGTATTGAGTTGTATAGAGATTGGGTTTTTTATATTTAAAAAAAATACATTGAGAAAGCAAACTTTTTTGTATAGGTTTATGGGATACAGGTACAATTTTGCTATATGCATAGATTGCATAGTGGTGAAGTTAGGGTTTTTAGGGTATATATCTACCAAATATTGTATATTGTACCCATTAAGCAATCTCTCATCACCACCCGTACCACTTCCTCATGCTTCTGAGTCTCCATTGTCTATCATTCCATAGTCTATGTCCACATTATTCAGCTCCCACTTATAAGTGAGAATATGTGATATGTGTTGGGAAAGCAAACATTTCTTAACAGTGACATCATCAGATTTCTCTTTATCTTCATCCAGAAAAATGCCTGACGTTCAAGCCCAAGTTGTACTGGGAACAATATAAATTCCATGTGAGGTATTATGCCCATCTTCTAAGTTGTTCAAAGGCTTCCACATGTTTTGGTCTGGAGTCAATTACTCTGAGAATTGACTCCAGGGTAGTTATGGTGTGAGAGACTCCAAGTCTTAAAAATCTGTCCCTATATGAATACTTTGTTCAATCATTAATTTTCTTTAATGCATACTTATTGAGCACCTCCCATTTTTCTAAACAAAGTTATTAACTGGGTGTTGCAAAATTGAACAAAGCATCTTGGGGCTCTTGTGCTCCAGTTTTTGAGTTGACTCAAAAAAGTCACATACACAATTATAATGATATAATATGTTCTATTCCACAGGTATTGATAAAGTATTTTGAAGTGACAACTTTGGAAGAGGTGCAGAAATCCTCCCTGCTTCCTTTTAGACCCTCATACTGCCTAGAAGATGAAAGAGTTTTATTCAGTGAGGAGAGGCATCTGAAAGTTGGTCTTGGGAAGTATTTTTTGTGGTGAGTTCTAAGGAGGAGTTTCATCTGGTCAGAATATATTGAGAATAATAGGTAAGGCAATTTATTCATTCAATAAGTTACTTAGTGACTATTGTGAGCTAGGCATCATTACCATTCCTGATACCCAGTGACCAGAATAAAAATCCCAGACTTCACAGAATTTACATGTTTGTGGGAGGAGACAGACAGTAAGCAATAAACTTAAATAAATAAATAACAAAGTATGTTGGAAGGTATTCTTCAGGGGATTAGTTTCCCCAAACACCTTTAGGATTAGATAATTTCTCAAGGGATCATATACAAATTGAACTAACTTACCATTGTCTGGTTTTTTTAGACTACACTTTATTTGAATTAATGAGACACAGAGAATGGACACTATGGTGCTCCAGTTATATTCAGATTACACATTTTATAATGCTTCTTTATATGTCTTCTTTCCCTAGCTATATCATGAGCTCTTTGATGGCAGAAATTCTTTCAGTTTTTGTATTTCTGGACCCCTCCTCAATGGGTATTAAGTAAAAAATTGATATTTATAGTGAACCTTGATGGATGAGTGGGCTCATAGATGCAGTAAGAGCAGGTGGACCAGGATGCGAAAAGGCAGGAAGAAAGACAGCGTGGAGTACCTGAGGGACAGCAAGAGAATTTGTGAAAGTTGAACTCCTGCTTGAGAATCTCATTTGTTTTTGGTGATGTGGAAAGAAGGGCAAGTGGAGTGAGTATGTTACAAATGGTGGAAATTAGGAACTAGAAAACTCTCTGTTTAAATGTCACAATGATGCCCCCCCCATGACTCAGTTCATCCTTTTCTCTAGGAATAGTCCAGCCACATCAGTTTATCTACCACTTTACAGAATTAATCATGTACAATCCATCTGAAATTTATTTAGATGTTTTATGTTTTACATAACAGGCTTTTTTTTTTTTTTGAGTTGGAATCTCACTCTGTCGCCCAGGCTGGAGTACAGTGGCACACTCATGGCTACCGCAGCCTTGACCTGTTTAGCCCTCTAAGTAGCTGGAACTACAGGTGCATGCTACCATGCCCGGCTAACTTTTTTTTTTCTTTAATTTATTGCAGAGACGTGGTCTCGGCAAGTTGCTCAGGTTGGTCTTGGCTTCCCAAGTGCTGGGATTACAGGCTTGAGCTCTTGCGCCTGCCTACATAATGGGTTTTATACTAAGGAACGTGTGCCATTGATGCCCTTGACACAAAACCTAAGACACTGCTTGCCATCCGTGTCACTCATGCTTGGGTTTAGTAAAGCGCCTCTCCTGGGAGTTACTCTTGTGACATAAGGGTCTCCTGAGGCTTTGAGCAAGTAAACTCTTTTCATTTCTGACTCTTCAGTTGTTTAACTTTGCAAGCGATTTCATAGCATCAGGAAATGTTTAATTTCAGGGGAGGTAGGAAACAATTCCTGTTTTTCTTGAGCACTCTGGAGTCCTGTAGAATGGAGACACTGTAGAAAGGGAGCAGGATATTATTATTATAATGAGTGAGGTTGTGGAGAGATACAAGCCAGGCTGCATATCTGTGATGAAAAGAATTAGTGAAACATCTGTAGCCCGGGCAATTCATCTTGCGATGATTACACAGGCTGGCTGGAAGGCCCATGGTATATTGTACAGGATCCTAGAGGGCCACTAAACAAAGACTGTAGCACTTCTGTGAGAGAAGAAGGAGGAAGCGAGACAACTAGCTATGCAACACAAGTAGTGAAAGGAGCCTAAGAAAAATGGCATAACAAAAGCATTGCTCTTCTCTTGAATGGAAGTATTAAAAATGCAAAAAACTGAGAGTGCATATTTTGCTTCATTTTAGTTTCAGTTTGAATACATTTAGGAATACATTTCCTCCAACACCTGGTCCTTCCTGCCTTTCCCACTGCCCTCCCTACTGGGGGAAAAAAAAGGGCAAAACAAAACATGGAGCACATTGATTGGAAACAGTTTCAACTATCAAATCCGCATAAATGAAGGCATAGCAGAGTGAAGTCATCTCTAAACATGTAACTGAACAAAAGTGGTAATTTGGGAACAGCAGGAAAGATTGTTTGTGAGTAGAATAAAGAGAAGGAGGAATTCATAAGGAGAACACACAGAGTTTATTTCTAAGTAAATGTTTTCTTGGTAAAATGATTTGTGGAGATTCTCAGAGATAACTCAGACATTCCCATGGTCTCTTGCCTTTGGGGTGAGGGAGCAATGGGAGGATCAGGGTGTTTTCCCCATAAGTACCCTAATACAGTCCGACCCTTTGTCTTGCAAGATTATAGGAGGGCTGGTCTCGCCCTGGATCTTTCTGAAAACCCCTGAGGATCACTGATACAGTTCCTTGACTCTATCTTGGATGCTGTTGTTTTTTCCTCCACGTACCTGCTTGGGGGCTTCTCCACTGATCACATCTGGCCCACTCTTGGTTGCTCCAGCTTTTTCCATTTATTTCTATCTCAAGAGGGCCACTGTGTGATTGTTAATGCTTTACTGAAGGCCTAAGGACAACATGAGGAGATTACAGTGTCACAGTGTTAAGTATCATTTTTCTTAGTCCCTTAGCTGGTCTCCTTCATAGGCAGTCCCCCTGTTGGCAGTCTGACTCCTTAGACAGGGGCCCGATACTCTCTTGTCTCCTCATGTTCCCACCTTCTTGCATCTAGACTAGTTTCTTCTCTCCAACCTACCCAGAAGGAGCAACACTCAATTAATATTGTAATAATCTCTTGAGCAATGTACTTTCCCTACAGGAAAGTCAAACATTTTCTATATTGAACAGAATATTTAACATATTATTGTGGCTCTTACATTTGGATTAGATCCCACTAGTTCAAGAATTCTCTCTAACTGTAGGTAGGATGTTGCTTTTCCTTGGTCTACCAGAAAGGCTCATCAATGTTGTCAAGCTTTCTAGAATAATGCATAGTTCAGCATCTACCCTAGAATGCAACAATATTTTTCTTCACTCAGAAAACTCCAGCTTCAACAATGTTGAGATTCAGATACCATTTCTTGCAATTGGAAGACATGGCCGCATTTTTAAAGTCAGTTTGCTGGGCATGGGGGCTCACACCTGTAATTCTAGCACTTTTGGAGGCAGAGGTGAGAGGATTGCCTGACTCCAGGGGTTTGAGGTCAGCTTGGACAGCTTGGCAAGAAATTGCCGGGTGTGGTGGTGCACGCCTGTAGTTCCAGCTACTTGGAAGGCTGAGGTGGAAGGATCACCTGAGCTCAGTAGGTCAAGGCTGTGGCGGCCAGTAAGCGGGCCACTATACTCCAGTGTGGCAACAGAGTGAGATTCTGACTCAAAAAAGAAAGAAAAAAGAAAAAAAGTCAGTTTATTCAATTGCAATTTTAATAGTTCTGTTCTCCAGAAGGGTGATTGAGTGGTGATTGTACTATGACTTAGAATGCTACCTCACAGGCAATTCCTATCTCCACACTCCATTGCACCAGATTTTAAAGCCACGAAACTCAGAGGCACCTGATCTTGGAGAGCAGAAGCTGGATTTTGCCACTTGTCAGCTGTGTGACTATGAACAGTTCACTGAATGTTACTTGTGTGACTATGTGACTATGAACAAATCTTTAAATCTTAAGTTTCCTCGAGAATTTTCCAGTGTTTACATTTTATGACTCCATTGTTATGCAGTGTTTCATCAATTCCATTCACTTGGAAATTTCTGCACAGAAGAAGATGACAGATAATGCACAATAAAGTTCTTGTATTCTGCCATCTTAAGCATTTTTGTAATAAATGAAACTTGGGAAACTTGTAAAAAACTTTAGTTGATAAACAAGTAATTAATTTCTGGCTTCCCAATGAAGTTAAAAGTTTTCTGATGGCATCTATCAATGAAATTGATAGATGTGAGATTCTGTAATTGCGAATGTATCTTTAGATATCCAGAATCATTTTGGGAATTGTAGAAAGAGTTTTGATTATTGTCTGAAAGGCATATTGGATTATCTCATTACAATTGCACATTATTTCCTAATATTTATTTCATTGATATTTGCTACAAAGGTAGTCACATCCTGAAGAAGGTAGTAGTCCTTGCTCAGTAAAATAAGGATTGATTTTCTTAAAGAAATCAGGTAACCAGAGAATAGGTATCTGTGAGATATACAGGCTAGTTTTGGTTTATCTGCTAAGATTGGCAAAAATAATATAAATAACAAGAATAGATAATTCAATTTTCTGAACATGTAACAGGTGCCTGGCAGAGTACATAGTAATTTACCTATAACTTATTTAGTTCTAAGAACGATTTTGGAGATGTGGGAGGGAACATGGTAACCTGCTGCTTCTTGTGGGACCCCTTTTACCCTTCACTTTCTTATCCTTTTCATACTTCTAAAACCTGTTGCCCTGTCTAACACATAGTAACAATCTAATGAATGCTTAGTGTTTATTGAATAAATAAGTAATTGAATGACTGAGGCCTGGTTAGTCCAATGTGAATGAAGGGACAGTGTTATCGAGGCAAATTTTATTCAAAATTTATATTGGAGCTGGCTCACGTCTGTAATCCCAGCTTTTAGGGAGGCTGAGACAGGATGACTACTTGAGCCCAGGAGTTCAAGACCACCCTGGGCAACATAATGAAAACTGGTCTCCACGAAGCATAAAAAAAATTAGCTGGGCATGGTGGGACATGCCTGTAGTCCCTGCTACTTAAGAGGCTGAGGCTGAAGGATCGCCTGAGCCCAAGAGGTAGAAGCTGTGGTAAGCTGTGATCATGCCATTTCACTTCAGCCTGGGTGATACAGTGAAACCATGACCCAAATAATAATAGTAATAAAATAATAAAAAGTATATCAGAACCATACTTTGGGACTGCTGGCAGCTCAGACTAAAAGAGGCACAGTGAATGGTGAAATTCTATCAATGCTTCTCATTTATCGGGCAGTTGGTGCATGTTAAGCCTTGTATTCATGAATTAAATACTACCTCATCTATTGATTACTCAGTATGTTACTAATATTTTCCAAAGTAGATAGATAAAATACAGGATGCTCACTTAAATGTGAATTACTTTTTTTAAAAAAGCAATACTTTTTAGTGTATAAGCCAAATACTACTTATTTCTTTTTTCTCCTGAAATTCAAATTTAATTGAGTGTCTTGTAATTTTATTTGCTAAATCTGGTACCCTTAATTATATGCATTATCTTTTATAATTCATCAACTCCAGGAGGCTCATTTTATAAATGGCAGCATTGGGGCATAGAAAGGTTATGTAACTTGTCCAAGATTACACAGCTAGTAAGTGGTGAACTGGGATTGAAATCCATATAGGTTGTTTTCAGAGACCATACCTTTAACCACAGTGCTTTACTTCCAACACCTCTATGAAGTAGGTATAATTATCCCCATTTTATACATCAGACATCAGAAGTAGAGAAGTTGAGGACCTTGTCCCATATTCTATAGCTGATAAGAAAGGCTGAGTTGTGGACTGAACCCAGGAATGCCTATCTCCAGAGTCAAAGCTTTAAATCCTTATCTTTAAAGAAACAATCATGGCCAGGTATGATGTCATGCCTGCAATCCCAGCACTTTGGGAGGCTGAGGCGAGAGGATTGCCCTAAGCCCAGGGGTTCGAGACCAGCCTGGGCAACTTGGCAAGAACTTCGTCTCTATACTAAATAAAAAACAAAAAAGCAAACAACAACAACAACAAAAAACCCAACAAAAAATATGATATAATCATAGAGCTGAATTTTTTTCAAGGCCAGATATAAATATTTTCTTCCAGGGTAATATGAGCACAGGATAATGAAAAATAAATGCCTAGGGAAGGCTAGATGCCATTTGGTATCAACAAATTATATATAATGTCATCAAGATTTCTTTTAGAGTGAGAATTTATTCACTATTTCTAATAGCTTAACTCTTGGCATTGGAATGTTTCTGTAGCAAGAGGATCTGAACTGTAGAGAAGCGGATTCATCTCTCGGCGTTTTACCTTATGCAGATATCAGCTCTAAGGATTCATTAAACATGCACAGTCTAGATGCCTCCACGTGACTGTAGTGACAGCGTTCCTAAATGTTGGCCTTGACTACTTCATTGGGTCCTTAGAGTCAGCAGCGACATTCACGTTTCAATCCTAAAGAAACATATGCAAGACCACCCTTTAAATGCACTCCTTCTCATTGTATCTGGCCTGATTTTATTTCGGCACAGTGGCTCTGGGAAAATCTAAGACATAAAACAAACATAGACTTGTCAGCAAAGAGAATTTCTTAAATAAGCGAATCAGACTATTTTAACTTTTTAAAATGTGCTCATTTGGATCAAACAAAAATAAGTCAAGTGGATACATTTTCAATGACAGGCAAAAAAGTGCTCTCAGAATTAAATTAGCCTCATCTCCCTGTTATTTGAGACAATTGGCCATTTTTGTGAAAATCAAGTAATTCTATGCTCCAGTGCTTTTTGAAAGGAAGGATACAGACAAAGGGAGAAACACACAAGTGTGGGCCACCTAGAGCAAAATAATGCAACTTGGGTCTGATCACTCAGAAAGAACTGAAAATGTTGTTACCAATACATAACATACCTCATGGTGACTGGGTGACCTTTGAATCTACCTTGGGTTCTGTATTAGGAGCTTGACAACTAGTCACTTCTAGAGGTTGGGAAATGTCTGCGTAAATACTTTCAAAGTACGATATAAGACTGGGGCTTTCTGTAGGGGGCTCATGGTGGTCTTTAGCTATACAGCATATAAGCGAAGACTTTATCGCTGTATCGTGGTTCATTCAACATAATAAACACAAAATTTTTCATGTTTTCTCAGGGAGACAAATATGGTTATACTGATTCATTTCATTCTCGAACTCTAGGCCTCAAGCGATACTCCTGCTTCGGCCTCCCAAGTGCTGGGATCACAGGCATGGCCTACCGAATGTGGCTGACACATTTCCTTCTCATGAATAGCACTATACCGGCTTATGGTCGCTGATACTGGAGCAGTCCTCAAGGTTACATGGTCAGCATACCGTGGAATTAAGCCCGAAACTCCACTCTTCGGCATATTCTCTATTATGTCATGTTATTGCTGTGTGGCTCCAGCAGGAATAGTTTGGTTATAGGATCAGCCCACTTTGTTGTTGGAGCCTTAAGAGGTAAGTGTGGCATTTAGCAATTTTCTGAAAATTCCTGTGTGCTGAGGTAGGTTGGATTTAAGGCCAAATTTGAGGCAGAATAATGTGTATCATACTCCTTGCTTTGTTTTTCTTTGCCCTCTGGGTATCCCTTTTTTCTCAGCATCAAACACTCTTATTCTGTGTTCTTTTATATCCAAAGGTTCTTACTGCATAAAGTCACTCAAAACTGTGTAAGTGAATGCTTGTGTCCCCAAATGGTCCCCCTTCTGGTAAAACCCCAGAACCTTCTCATCCAGGTGACCCAGGCAGAAGCAAACTAACCAGTTAATTCCTAGCTATCCATAAATGACTGAATACAGTCACTCCCAGTGGTGTATGCATTTGAAAAGGAGGCTAAGCTATGATAAAGAGAAATTAAACTTTTTGTCTTGTGTTTTCATTACAGTTTGTCCAAGGGTGAATTCATTTTTATTTAGTATGCTTAGTTTTGTGGTGCTTCCTGTATGTGAAATTTCATGTCTTGTTGCAGTTCTAAGATATTTTGAGGTATGATCTCTTTGAACGTTACTGTTTTTTCAATTATTTCTAGTCTTTTCTTCTGCAACTTGGATTCAACATTTCTTGGATAATCTCAAGATATTAATGCATAGTTTGACACATAGTAAGTGTTAGATTGTTGGTGGTAATGATAATAATGACAATGATAATTAATTCAGAAATGACTATAGGGCACAGGTAAAAGATCAAAAGCTTTGGTGTTACATTGATCTGGGTCAAATATATTAGCTGCTTGATATCGGCCAAGTTGATATTGGCCTCTTTTAACTACAGTTTCCTTATTTGTAATACAATATTTAACTTATAGAGTTTCAAATAACTTGATATTTCGTGATTTCTCAGTAAGCATCCCTTTTCCTTTTCTTTCTTTCTTTCTTTTTTTGACTAACATTGTTCTTAAAACATCAAATCATACTGGTTCACAGGGTGGAGAAAGAACCATGGCTTGGTCTGATTGAGGTCACATGGAAGAATGAGTGAGTTTATTTAAGAATATGCAGGATTCGGTTGGGGAATGTGCCAAATGTGGGCTAGGGTAGAAACAGAGACTTAGGGGAAATGCAGTGAATGAGCCGGCCCATTCAACTGAAGGGAGGGGTTGTGTAGATGCATAATGAAAACCATGATTTACAAAGCAATATGGGGCCAGGTTAAGGGTCACTTGTCTGGCCAGGAGAATGGACTTCATCCTGCAGGTGCATTAAAGAGTTTTGAGGAGAGAGTCGCATGATCAAGTTCAAAAAGTTCAACTTAATGGCAGTTGAATGTTTTAGGGGAACAGAAAGAGAAGACAGCTACTGTCAAATTTTAGGAATAAAGTAAAAAGGGCTTGGATTAGTGTCTTGGCAATGGTATTAGAAAGGAAGCGTTTAAGACCAGACAACTGTATGGAGTTGGAAGAGGTAGAAGTTGGTGGTTGAATAGGAGGGTGAGGCAAAAGGAAAAATTACAAGGGAACCCAAAGTACTGAACCTGGATATAAATTCAAGAAGGTTGAAAAGTTTGGGATTCAGAAGGGGTAACAAATATAATTTTAAATATGTGACCAACGTGATGCTGGACACCTGGGTGGCTCTATGTAGCTTTATTGATTATCCTGAAATAGTTGGAATTTCCCAGACACCCCACTCTCCTTTTTCTGTGCTGCTGCCGGTGCCTTCCCTCCACTCTTTGCTGACTAATTTCTGTATGTCCCTCAAGACTCAATTTTTTTTTTTTTTTTGAGTTCGAGTCTCACTCTATCACCCAGACTGGAGTGCAGTGGCGCACTCACGGCCACCACAACCCCAACCTGCTGGGCTTAGGCGATCCTTCTGTCTCAGCCTCTCAAGTAGCTGGAACTACAGCTGTGCGCTACTGCCGCTGGTTAGTTTTTTGATTTATTGTAGGTAGGAGGTTTCACCAAGTTGTCCAGACTGGTCTCAAATCTGTGGGCTCAGGCAATCTAATAGCCTCGGCCTCCCAAAGTGCTGGAATGACAGACTGAGCCAATGTGCCTGGCCAAGACTCAATTTAAGAGGCATGAGAAAATCTTCTATGCCCCTACTTCCCAGTTAGGGCTGGATGTGCCTCCTGTGGGATCCAATAAAATCCTTGTTAAACTTCTGCCAGAATATTCATCACCCTGTGTTACAAGAACTTATTTACTTGCCTTTCTTCTTCAGGGAACTGAGAACTCTCTAGTACCAACCAGAGTATCATGGTACATAGAAGTTAATCAATAAATTACTTACTGAATGATGAATGATTGAACTCAGGTGGAAATATCCAGCCAACTGTGAAACATGGGAGCAATATGAGGGATGGTTCTTCCTTCTGAATTTGTCGAAGATGCAAATGCAGGCCTCTGCATTTGAATATCTGATCTTAAGTATCAATTTATCTGGCTGCTTCTTTGACTTAAACTAGGTCCGTTATTTTAGCAACATTTCGGAAAAGATTCCATGCTTCATCAAAACCCATTTAAACAATTCTCCAGTTGGAGGACATTTTAATTCTTACCTGTTACTTTCTACCACCAGGAATCAGTGGAGCAGTCAGAGAGCAGATTATCTAGCATTCTCACTGCTCCTTGAGGTACAAACCAATTTTCTAGCTTCAACATATTCCAGCAAATAATTGTTTGGTCCTGAAATAAAACTTTTTATTACAGCCGTAGTAATAGGATGCCAAGAGGACAGTGAAAAAATGAAGTCTTAATGCATGGGATGTGAGTGCACCAGGCTGGCAGGATTCCTGGCAGTGGCGAATGGAGCCAGAGCAGCATTGGCTGTTTGAAGGTCCAAGTGCAGTCGTAAATGATTTCCATAAATAGTGCTACAGAGTCTGTGTTGCCTTGTGTGCTTTGTTGAATAAAGGGGAAGAGGCTGCTGTCCTTGGAGGGAAGTGGACTTCTTTTTATGTTGCTAACAAAGAAAAGCCCACTGACAGTGCACACTATGACATTTGCTCTGGGTTTTAAAAACATAGCACCACCTGGTTGAAAAAAGTTGAAACTCCATAGGGCAACAACCTGCGACACGTGTGAGGCAGGGTATGATGTGACTAAGATAAAAGAAAAATCTCCTCACCACAACCTAAGCAAAGTCAGATATCGGCCAATAGGCAAGAAAGACAAATAGATTCAGAAGCAGGAAGCTGAGGTGAAATAAAGTATGGGCTTTGGAGAAAAACCTGAACTGTGATATTCTGTGTTCTGGTTTTCTTAACTTTACAATAGGGACAATGCAACTCTTTTTGTGGGGTCATAAGGATTCAACCAGAAAATAAGCCCAACAGAGAATATACTTCTGGCAAAGGCAGGATTCATTTCTTAACACTTATTGAGGGTCTATTAAATAGTATACTTGCTTGAATATGGAGAGCAGCCATTAAAAACAGTTGAAGGCTTAAGGCAAGCCCCTTTGTTTTCATGGATATAAGTACTGTGACCAATGCACCTACACACAAATGACCTGCAAAAGGCAGTGGTGGAAAGATTGTGCAAATGGATCTTTTTATTACTTGCACTGTGCAGGGAGGAAAACAACTTTACAATGGCAGCCATGGCAGTCTGAGTCTTTTGTACCTGCCTTGTGCCACCTGGCGGCCCCTCTGTGTGTGTACGTGTGTGTGCGTGCGCGCGTGTGTATGCCCGCATGTGCTATACTCTGTGGAGGATTCTACTTGAGGGGAATGGAGGATGATACATCTGAAAGATTGGAGACCTTGTCAACTAAAGAATGTTAGGAAATCAAATTTCTCTATTATTTGTGTCTGTGTCCTGTTTCTGTAGATTTTAGGGGAAGGTTTTAGAAGACATGAATAGGACAGAATCTGATAATCACAAAGAATATCTAAGCATTTGTTTAGGTGGTTTTGAGGATAGCAGTAACATTCAGTTCATTTTTAGAGTTTAGATCAAATTGATTTTATTAGTTTGATTGAACTTACTAGTCAATTCAATTCAGGGTCCTTGATGAAGAACTAGCGAGGTTAGTTGAGTATGTAAATCCAGACTTAACGTTAAGGAGTGAGAGATAAGGTATATCTGGAAAATTTGCAAGGGGCCAGGTGTCCAGAAGAATCCTCCTGGACTTGCAGGAATGACTCAGACGTGGCCAGGAGCTCCAGGTAGCAGATGGCATTATTGTGTTGTATGAAGCATCAGATTCTGGAAATGTCAAAGGGCAGCAGGGAATGGGAAACAGACAGGAGAGAAAAGGCATTGAGATATTAGGATTACAGGGTGGGATTTTAATATATACAAAAATCCACTTTCATACCACTAAAAGACAGCAGGCCCAATAGAATGCAGATAGAGTCCTGTCACCAGTGCAGTGATGTGGCATGGCATTTCTAAGTGCATAGTCAGAGAATAAGGAAAGCAAAGATTTTTGAAAGAAACAGAAGGGGGCCTCATGGTAGTGGGAGGACCATATTTACGAGACAAACAGATCTCAGTCCAAATGAAGCTTCTACCCCTTTAGTAACTGATAACTTATTTATCATAGTTAAGCCTAATTTTCCTCATTTATAAAACGGCAAATATTAACAACTACTTTGCAAGGCTTTTGAAAAGGTAAAATAAATAAAAGGATACAAACTGCTTATTGCTGTCTATGGCACATAATAGGCCTTAAACTGGTAGCTATTATTGTATTTTATAATACTAATTAAAAAGAATTTTAAATCCTAGAATAAGACAGTGGGCACCTTGTGTTTAATTCTGCCTTGACTTTAAAGTAATTTTCCCTAGAGATGCCCCTTTGAAACGACAGGGTTAAAATTTCACAGCATCTCCCCTGAAAGGATGCTGCACAGAGGCAGGAGAAGGCACTTCTGAAGCAGTCTTCTATTCTCTGAGATGAAAGAAGCATTGGATTCAGATAACGCAGTCGGACATGTCTGTTTTTGATTGTTGATAAATATTTCATTTTACATTTTAAATTCATATGGGCCACAAAATCACTGAAGATGAAAAAGAATTCAATACGAGGCCATCCCTTTGCAGGATTGTTTCTTAGAACGCACTTGTTCCCATTTTGTTCAACTGAGATTGAAGCACCTTGGCAGCTGGCCACTAGCAGCTACTTCACAGCTGTAGAGAGCACACTGTGTGGACACGTTGCTTTCTCCCCTGTCAGTGAGTCCCAAATAGCCCCCTTCCAGGATGAACTAAAAAAGCAATCATTACTTACCTAGCTATAGGCTTGATTTTTTTTTTCTCTCAAACAATATTGGGCTACCAAGGCTACATGTACATGTCTTGCATCACAGCAGAGATGTGCAGCGGTTTTGTTGTATCTTACATTTTATGGCAAACAACAACAACAACAACAAAACTGTAACATCTTGGAGCTAATTGCAGGGTGGGATTTTAATATATACACAAGAATGACTTTTAATTAGGAAAATTCGGAGAACAACTGAAAATGGCTAAGAGCACAAATGTTTACATGATTGTATTACTATCCCTGATGTAGTCAGGTTCGGGAGGGTCAAGCCTTCCTCTCTCTAAATTTCAATTATATTATTAGCAGTAGGTCATCTTCACAGTGATTGGTACACTCACTTTATCGAATGGAATATTTTTCATCTAATTGACTCCGAATTTATCATACAAATGTCAAAGCAAATTTTCCTATAATAACCTATTATCTCTGCTGTGCTGGCTCAGTGCACCCACAAGAAGTGGCATAATAATCATTTTTGGACGAGTGTAGGACAGCAACTTAATTTCCTTTCCTCTGATGAGAATGACAGCTACTTCTGAGAAAAAAGAAACTTTTAATATGTTCACTTAATTTTGCCACTTTTCTCATTCACAAGACTTGACTTTGTCCTACTCTAGGTGTGGGAATGAATATTCTTGTTGAAAGGGAGCATTAAGGGGGCAGGAACAAAAAAACAGTACTAGGAGCAGGGGGTCTGGGTGCAGCTCTTAGGATGGTTTTGGACAAATCACCTCATCTTCCTGGCTCTCATATATGAGAAGGCCAGCCTAGATCACTGTTTCACAAGCTTCAGTTATTTTTGTATCTCCTTCAAGGCCTCTGCACATTTGCATATCAACTGTCTACTTTTTACCTACCGTATTTCATTGTCTCAATGAACTCATAAAAAATATGTATAGATATATATTTGAAAAGGACACTTAAAATAACAGATAGAGAAGCAGCACTCATTATAATACATGCAACCCTAACAATGAATAAATAAAGACCAAATTAAAAGAAATTCACATAGTTTTATATATCCTAACATTGTTAAGGAAGAATCTGTACAATCAGAAATGGATATTTAATTTTGTTTTGTTTTGTTTTTTAGCATTGTAATGACAGAGGGAGAAAGAGTGAACACAGGAAAGAGATTTGGTTTGTCTTTAACAACTAAAAAACATGCAATCCTGCAATGTATATTGTTTTGTTATGTATTTTATGTTTTGTTCAATTTATATCATGGGCAATCTTTAGAGTCAGCATAAATAAAGCAGCCTTTTAAATTTGGAAAAACAAAAGAAAAGAAAAAAAGAAAAAAGAAATGTACTTGAGGACCAACAGGGAAAATCTTACCAGAAACTATGTTTCCATGATTGCATTACCATTATTCATACAGTGTGCAACTTGTACCCATTTGCAGAATGCATATCACATATGGGGAAATGTTGGGCTAGGTGTTGTGGGGGTCCTTTTTCTCCTCTAAAAGTCCATGATCAAATTAGTAGGAAGCTTTTTTGGGTGTACATTTCAAAGAGTCATCTTGCTTCAGGTCTTTCTGACTTATTCCAGTACTTATTCCAACAGAAAACAGAATATTGCTCATCAGATGGCAAATTATAACATACTATCTTGTTCTCTAGAGGAACAAAAGAAAACATGGAGACTCATGGAAATGTAAGAGTGAGGGATTAAATAGAAAAATGATATTCTTTTTCTCCAGGGAACATTGACTTCAAGAAATTTAATATGACTTTAAGACAAAAGAGTGAAGTATTATTTGGGGGTGTGCTTTAAACGTCTTTACTCTTCTCAGGTCTTTGTACAGAGTTATGTAGCTATGCTCATATACAGAATGCACTTTGTGCATGGTCTAAAAGGATTAAGATGAATGTTGAATTAGAAGAAGGAGTAGGGAGAGTCGGAGGAGAGAAGAATACCAAATTTATAGATGGAAGTGGAAAACCAGGGCCTCTAAGTTCAAAATATCTGGGTGATTTTGGTATGACTCCCTTATAATTTCTCCCTCTTGTCAATTTAGTTGTAAACAGAATCATAACACAGCTACTACTTTGATTAGGCCCCTTGCTTCTGGCAATTCCTCTAATATTGTTTATAAAACACAGTAAAATTTATTGCTCTCTACCACTGGAAAGAAAGAAACTCGTGGCAAAGAAAAGAACAGAAGAATTATCTCAAGGGGCCAAATGAGGAATTTTCTATTTTCTTCAACTGTAACCTGATGATCCCTTTCTATTCCAAACCTTTGAATATAAAAGTTATTAGATGTGTGCCACACTGAAATAGTTATTTGATATGTGCCATACTTTATAATCAGTTGCGTTCCAAACAGTGTTTTAAGGCCATCTTCCTTCTGCCCTTATAAAGTTCCTAAAGATCAAAACAACAGATGTGAAAGGAATTCTGGTAGGTGAGATGTTGCTGTCCATCAGGACTTGAAGTAGAATGGACCTCATTGGTACATCTTGAGTCAAGATGGGATGGTAGAAATCCTGGATTCAGATCTGATTTGAATCTCTCACAAGGTCAAGCTGAGGGAAAGAATTAGATAATACATGCAAGACTCTGAAAACCAAAATGCACAGAATAAATGTTAGATATTTTCATTAATTCATAGTCAAAGTGGAAGGAAACAGTTTCCAGGCTCTCTTATGTGGCTGTCACGAGCATGAGATTAGTATTTACCAGAAAAGATTTGGAAAGGACCTTTGAAAAATTTGAAAAGAATGTCAGCCAACCACAAGATAAAAAAAGTATTGTTGAGGGTTCAACAAAAAGATCAAAGCAACTTTTGGTTTGCTCATTTTGGAATTGAAACTACTCTCCATAATAATTGATCTAGAAAAACATTTTTTTTTTCTTGGTTGGCACCTGTGTTTACTTCAGGAAGAAGAGCTTGAAGACCTGGCACTGTCCAGTGGGGCCCCAGGACCTCCAGCTTCTCACTTTGCATTCGGGTTACGGAACTTCCATCCAGTAAAGATAGTCTTGTCCCCAAGAGACTCCTCAGTCCTCATGAGTTGCTTATACTGAGTGGCCAGATGCTCTGAGCAGCGGGGGGCATCAGACTTGATCTGTCCTGTGCAGAGCCCCTCCACAAGGTCAGCGATGACTCTGTCCTCAGTCTCCCCAGAGCGGTGGCTCACCATCACTCCCCTTCCGTTGGACTGAGCCAGTTTGCAGGCCTGGATAGACTCAGTCGCCAAGCTTATCTGTTTGAGCTTCAGGGGCAGGCAGTTGCAAACCTTCTTCTCAATGGCTTGGGTGATCCTCTTGGTGTTGGTGACTGTGAGTTTATCACCTGCGATCTGCATGTCCACCCCCAAGAGGAACGAGGTCCAGGTGGCCCAGTCATCCTGGTAACAGGGTCCTCGATGGAGACCACAGGATAGTTCTTGATAAAGCTCTTGTACAGTTCCCTGAGCTTCTCCACAGTGACGTGCCTTGTGGGATCATAAGGTGACTTAGTCAAGATCGTATTTCTGTTGTAATAGAACTCAGAGGCCACTATATCCATGCCGATCACTACCTTATCTGGGTAACCCACCACCAGGATGGCTGTCTTCAGCAGCTCTGGGGCTTCATTGTTCTCCCAGGATGTTGGGTGCGAAGCCACCCTCATCACTACATTAGTGGAGTACTTCCCATACTTGACCTTGATGACCCCCTTAAGGTGGTGACAGACCCTGGCACCAATGTGTATGGCTTCCTTGAAGGAGCTAGTTCCCACAGGCATAATCACGTACGCTTGCATGGCCAGCTTGTTTCCAGCATGAGAGCTCCCAGTGATCACGTTGAAGGCAGGCTCTAGAATAACAACATCAGTGTTCCCAGCAAGATCTGTGATGTGTTAGTATAGCGGCACTCCCTTCTCAGCTGCTCCGGCTTTACACATGGCCAAGGGCACGCTGGCATTGGCCCCAAACTTGGACTTACTCTTGGTTCCATCCTGCTCAATTATAAATTTGTCAACTTTTTCTTGATCTACAATGCTTAGTTTCTTTTCCAGCAGGGCAGGACTTAGAGTCTTGTTGATGTGTTCCACAGCCTTCAAGACTTCTTTCCCCAAGTAATGACATTTGTCTCCATATCTTAGTTCCAGAGCTTCATAGATACCAGTGGAAGCCTCACTGTACACAGCTGCTCAGAATTGGCCCTTGGCCATGTACAGGACCACCTCCACTGTGGGGTTGTCCCTGAATTCCAGGATCTCCTGGTAAAGATTTTCTGTGTAGCCATGGCTGGGACGCCTTCGCTGAGGTTTTGGACTGAGTCTAGGTGGCAGTTTGGACAGTGTCCTAGAATAACATTTAATAAACAGTTAAATATAGAAAAATTTAACCCAATTTTTACTGCCAGGGATAGAAGAACAGTTTTGACGAAATACTAGTTTGAGATGAAGGATCATAGACAGGACTCTTGTGACTCAGAGGTAAAATATGTCACCGACATATCTAGTTTTTTTTTTTTTTTGAGTTGGAGTCTCTCTCTGTCACCCAGACTGGAGTGCAGTGGCCGCTCCTGGCCACCGCAGCCTCGACCTGCTGGGCTCCGGCGATCCTTCCGCCTCAGCCTTCCAAGTAGCTGGAACTACAGGTGTGTGCTACCACGCCCGGCTAATTTTTGGTTTATTGTAGAGACGAGGTCTCACCGAGTTGCCCAGGCAGGTCTTGAACCCGCAGGCTCAGGCAATCCACTCACCTCAGCCTCCCAAAGCATGGGATTACAGGCTGAGCCACCGAGCCCAGCTGACATATCTAGTTCTAAAATATTTTTCTTGTGCGCTCCCAGGGTATGACAGTCCTCAGACAGGGAACGAAAAGTTTTTCATTCTAAAATTAGAACACAGATGAATAACTTCATCTTCCCTTTATTCACAGATAATGTTTTTACTCTTTTTTTTTATCATTTATCTCAGTATTTATCATTGACCTTCCTAGATTTTTAACTCTTCAAGATCAGAAAACTATATTGTTTTCATATTTTTTCTCTAACTTAATATGTTTGATATAATAGATGAAAAACAAATATTTGTTGAAAGAATGAATAAATGAATGATTAAAATACAGTTAATCCCTGTAGATGAAATGGTTGACATGTGCTTGTGTAGATAATGACACACACAATTGACAGCAGATTCTGAGCTGAGAGAAAGTTTTTTAAGTGGGTGAGGACTGAATTAGTAGGGAGCCACAAGGCAAAGAGATTCTGAAGGGAGAAAAAAGGGTGTGCCTCAGACCCAGTAAAGAACAAGAACAAAGGAACAAAGAAAGAAAAAGAGAGAAATTTGCCTATTTGCATCTTTAGTTATTAAAGTTCCTGGCCAGAGACTTTTTAGGAAAAATGCAATAGAATTTCCTGAATAATAAGAAAAGTGTTATATTTACTATGAATTGATTGTTATAGAGAAGGAATGAGATCAATAGGCTTTCTCTATGTATAAGAAATACATTTAGAGTGGAAACAAGTGAGAAAGAACTTGAGTATATTCAATTCTGCAGTTTATGGCATTTATTACTGAAACCATATACTCTTCATTGTTTACTTAATGTTTCATGCATATTTATTTTGTTTATATCACAACATTTAAAGGTCCTTGGAGATATAGATTGGATGTGGAGCAAGATTTCATTGCAATCTTGTGCTTTGAAGCTTCCCTCTGCTAAAAACTCATAACAATAACACATAAAAATTTTAAAGAACAAAGTTTTAAAAGGCACAAATGCATCTGTCTGGATGGTCTAGGTCAGGCGCTGTAGGAAACAACACCAAAATCTCAGTGGCTTAAAACAGAAAGGTTTATTTCTTGTTCACACTACATTCCCCTTGTGAGTTGACTCAGGGCTTTGTTCCATGATACCTTCACCTTGACATCCAGGTAGATGGCAGGGCTACCACTTGGGGCATTGCTACTTGCTATGGAGGAGGGAGAGAGAGCATGATGAATCATGCACTAGCTCTTTATAGCTTCCACCTAGAGGAGACCCATGCCACATCTGCACGTGTTTAATCACCAAAGTAAATTATAAGGCCATGTCTAAGGCGAAGTAAAATCCTACCAAGTACCTGGAAGGAAAAGGAAGTATTTGGTAGGTAGAATTATTTTATTATAATAGCCATGTTAAAATCAACACCACTTTGGCCCCTAAACTGAATAGAAATGAAGAGTGGTGGGCAAAGAATAGTTCTGAACCCCAGGGTCAGAGGCTTGAAGAATAAGTTAGCTGTTCAGGTCTGTTGGGGCAAAAATGTGCACAAAAGACCATAGACTTGTGTCCTTAGGGGAGCAAAATATCTCTGATGCAGCCTAGTAGCCAGGATTTGTGATAAGCCACTACTTCCTAGCTCAAGACCCTGTCAGTGATAGCCCTCTTATCTTTAAAGGCCAAGAGTTCTACTGGATCATTAAGGTCCCTTGAAGAACTGGTAGAAGATGTAACAAAACATGTAGCCGTAGGTATGTAAACATACAGAGTAAGGAGAAATAGTCAAGCTGAGTCTTCACACCAGAATTTTAATTCACTTACAGAAAATGAATGCTAAGATAGCCAAGAAATAATCAATTAAGAGATAAAATCATTCCACTTGTAAAAAAAAGTAGTATTGTCTGAAACAATTTTAACTTCTTTTAGAATCTCCAATGAGATAAAAGAAAACTTAGCTTTAAAAAATAGAGAAACAAGAACAGGATTGGGCAGAAATGAAGACCCCATCGATATGAAAAAGAGTCACTTTGAAATTTCAAAAATGAAACAATTCATCATTGAAATAACAACAACATCTGGTATAAACTCAAGACTGGATACAGTTGAAAAGATAATGGAAACAGAATTGAAGAATGTACCCAGAGAAGAGCACAATGATATAGAAATATATATGTATTTTTTAATATGGAAGAGCAGATAACAAATATAGAAGCATGAGTGAGAGGTTTCAATACATTAACAGGCTTTCTAGACTAGGAGACTAGAGGAAACGGCGGGAAAAAAATGTGAAAAGAGCTGAGAATTTACCAGTATTTTTAAAAAGACCCACATCCTCAGATAAAAGTGCGTTTCAAGATCTAAGAAATAAATAAAAATGAAGCCAATCTATGGGTATTGTAATGAAACTGCAGATGTGGATAAAATGAAAATCTTTACAGCTGTCAGTGAGAAAAACAGATGACCTCAAAACAATGAAAATTAGACTAATGAGCTGCAATAATAAAAGATGTCAGAGGATGATGGAGTAATCTTCACATGTCTGAGGGAACATAAACGTCAGTCTGAGATTCAGTACCTAACTACAGCATCTTTTTTTTTTTTTTTTTGAGTTGGAGTCTCACTCTGTCGCCCAGACTGGAGTGCAGTGGCCGCTCCCGGCCACCGCAGCCTTGACCTGCTGGGCTCCGGCGATCCTTCTGCCTCAGCCTTCCAAGTAGCCGGAATTACAGGCAAGCGCTACCACACCTGGCTGATTTTTTGATTTATTGTAGAAATGAGGTCTCGCCTGCCCAGGCGGGTCTCGAACCCGCGGACTCAGGCAATTCACTCACCTCAGCCTCCCAAAGTCGCGGGATGACAGGCTGAGCCACCGAGCCCGGCTTACAGCATCTTCCAAGACAGAAGGCGAGATAAAGTAATGCACAGACCTATAAAGACTAAGAAGAGCATTTGCTACCCATGGGATATTATTGATAGAACTACTTAAGATGTTATTTCAGTAAGAAGAAATTAATTTGAAAGGAAAGAAGTTGATATTTTTTAAAAAGAGGGAAAAGGTCAGGATTGAGACACATATTAAGGTCTTTATAAGGAAGATGGCATTATTTTGAAGTCGAAAGGTAATAACTAAAAAACAAATTAGCCAGGTGTGGTGGTGCACACCTGTAGCCCCAGATACTCGGAGGTTGAGGCAGAAAGATTGACTGAACATGGGAGGTTTAGGCTGTGATGAGCCATGCCACTGCACTCCAGCATAGGCAACAGAATGAGTCCCCAACTCAACCCCCCCAAAACAACAACAAAAATGTACAATTTAGAGGTTCTGTATCAGTAGAAGGAAAAGGAAATAATACAGAAGAAAACACTTATACCTTGGATTATTTTTATCCCTCTCTTCTTCCTGTCCCCAAACATACATCACAAGACCTGAGAAGTACTTGCTAGATTAAATTGAATGTGGATTCTGTTGAAATAAATAAAAAAAAAATATTTGGAATTGGAATATTGGACTAACTTTTGTGTTGTCTCAGAATCTTTTTTTTTTTTTTTTTAAATCCCTAAGATACATGCATGAAAGCCTCAATTATATGAAACCATTCACATGAATTATTTTTGTCCTTAACCTTAGGGGAAAGAAGAAAAGCCCCAAGAACATAATCAGCATGTATTTAAAGCAGTAATTTGATTCAGGTCAATATAGATTTCATGTAGTCACCCACAATTTTTACATTTTCATTTACTTCACTCTACTATCATCACTCGGCTGCAAAATGCTAACTTTTAGGGAGATCAATCCTCAAAGGAAAGTTCAGTCATTGCTAATGCACATAATGTACAAGGAAGAAAGTTAAACTCATATTTTGAGAAGTGTTTTTTTAGAAATAAGGCTTACAGAAGTCTAAAATAGCATGAAAAAACTGGTTATTAGATTTAATAGAAACTTCCATTTAGTGTAAGTCACAAATCAGGAATAGCATCATGGAGTACATGCCAAACAGCTCTAAGGTCCCTTGATGATTTCTAAGTATGTGATTCTAGAATGTACCATATTCTGGGCATTCTGGCTAGTGGAGGTTCAAGTCTGCCTCAGAAATCTCTTTCCTGGCTAGTGCTGTGAACCTCCTAGACCCCGGTTAGTCGGGGGAGCTCTGGACAGGGCCATGCAGTTCCAAGTTCTATGTCCCCTATCACGTGATTTGTATCCTGAAGGGTGAAATGCCAGGGGATGGGGAGCCCTGAGGGATGACAGCTCGAATAACAGAATGAATACAAATAGTGAGGTACTCAGGCAAGGCAGATCAGCCAATTCACAGCTGACATATTTATACAAATATTGGACAGAAAGTTTCTTTGTTTGAAAAGGTAATTTCTATGGTTCTTTGTCCAAGGAATAATGTGAGCAATGAGAGGCATTGTTCAAGGAGATGGGCTAGAGTTGGGATAATGACTTTGGCACCGGACCATGTTTTCGTCTGTGACATTTATCATGAAGCAATATTCAGGATCTTGATTGGGGGCTCATGCTGTGAAATACAATGAATGCAATACCCAGAAAACAAGGGAGAACAGATGTAGCTGGGCTGTATAATCCAGCGTGGCACTCATTATCCTTATGAAAGGAATAACTATCAAGCTTGAAAGATGGAAAATAGAGGCAGCTGAGATGGTCAAAACTCTACCTGGTTTTAAAAGATGCCTGTAATTTTTATACCTGGGAATAGTCATTATGAAGGAGGATGTCATTATACCAGTTCTTATAACACACAAGCATCTCTTATAATAGACTGTGCAGCCTGACTTTCTCCTCTGCGAAGATGTTTAATTTTGCTCAAATGATACTTCTTGAACAACAAACAAAGAAAAGTCAGGGCAGAATGAGGTGGTCAGAAAATGTTTTTTCCATGGATATGGATTCCTGTTTTTATGATCTTACTTTAGAGATGATGAAAGTGTAATATACAAATCTTTTTGAGAACAGGAGACTGAAAGACCTTTGCAAAAGGATGTGTCATTATATTCAATGATTTATGCTATTTGGAAACTTACTTTTTTTCTCCTTTATTTTGGATGTTGTTAGACTTCAGCAATTGAAGTGAACGGTTGAATTTCACATTGACATAAGGGTTCTGTTTCTGAGTTTCTGTGCCCTTTGGTATTTGAGTTTATGAAACCTTTTGTGGTATTTTAATATAAAAGAATAATTGCGTGTCTCTGCAAAATACTTCTATTATGAATAATTATGAGGTGTTTGGGGCTTTTCTGGCCATTGCTACAGGAGACGTTCCTTAGAGAGAGATTACAGAGCCTGCCTGAAGAGGAAACGGTCCCCTAGTCACATGTTTATTAAAACCCCATACTAACAAAAGCATCTTCATGCTTTATTCTCTGGAACAAACCTTGACTCTTCTGTAGATACTCAATATCACATTTTATTTGTTTTACTGATGGAGTACTGCGAGCCCCCTTCATTACAAATGTTTATCTAAATCTCCTTTTAGCTGAGTATCTACCCTGTTCGTGGCAACAGCCTTATTTTCAATGAGCATATTTGAATCTCTTGTCAAAAATAACTCATTTACTGTTACTCTTCCTGTTTTCTACCTGGGTACTTGAATCATTCCTGAAATGAATATTTTAGCTTTTTGTAATTTGTTTACTTTTGAGTGTAAGAGGCTTCCTCCCCTGTGGGCCCAAACCAATTCCTGGATAACTTTGGGACAGAGGAACTCTTGGCATGTGCTTAAAACCCAGGACACAAAATGACGGTTTGAGGCAAGACTTTTTGCCAGAAGTCTGGTAGTTATCCTCTGCATTCTTGCCTGCAGTTGGACTTTTAATTCAATGGAAAAAGTCATACGTCAAGATAATTCCAGGCCCAGGGTCTTATTTCTAAAACATCAAATATCAGTTCATGAGTTCTGATCTGGGCCTCTGTCTTAAATCCCGATCTACTTTTCCTTCTAACTCTGGGCTAGACAGATACCTCAAAATCCTTTTTTCCCTTTCTCCCTTAAACTCTAGAGTTCATCATGGATTGAAAATTAGTGAGTTTAGATTATACCCAGGTGCCTTCATATTTTAATATGAAATATTTGAATACCTTTAAATGGGTGTGTCTATTCTACTTCTCCAATCTTTCACCAGGACTGCATTTAGATTCCTGGCCTGGCACCTGCAGGATTTGAATTCATGATGCTCTGCTAGAACTTTCCAGGGCTACCTTTCTCTGCATTCTAAGCCCTCGGTTTTTAGATCCACAGACTATTTTTTCTCTTTTGAGAAGCTTTCTCTGCCCTTCTTTCTTCTCTGTTGTTCTGCTTACCTTTTATAAGTGCTTTTTTAAGTATCCTGTGCCTGCCTTAATATAGCCCTTGTCTTCCCTGTGTAGTAGTGTTGGTTTATCATATGACTTTCCAGAGTCAGGACAACCCTGAGGACAGTCTCCTTCCAAATCACACTTTCTCGATTAGATAAAATGTTTCTAGAGAGGTAGAACAAATGGCTGCCAATTAGACTCTTATTCATTAGCAAGTGTTGAGTAGTATAAAAACCTATACATGAATTTTAAACTTTTTAGCTTGAAATATTTATAGACATAGAAAAGTTGCAAAACAAGTTCTTCTATATCTTCCACCAAGGTTTCCCTGATGTTTAACATTTTATATAATCACAGTATGATTATCAAAATCAGAAACGTGACATTGATTAGTATCATATTATTAACTAAACTGTAGATGGTATTTGAATTTCATCAGTTTTCTCCCTAATGCTTCTTTCTGCTCCCAGGATCCAATCTAGGATACTACATTGCCTTTAGTTGTGTGTTCCTTTAATCTCATTCAATCTCTGAAAGTTCCTTCTTTTTTCTTATCTTCAATGATCGCAGTAATTTTGAAGAGTATTGGTAAGTTATTTTGTAGAGAAATAAAACCATAGCACTTGAGCACACATACAAATGTACACACATAAAGATTTATTATTATAAGGAATGGATTCACACAGTTACGCAAACTGGCAAGTCTAAAATCTGCAGAGCTGATTTCTCAATTTGCATCTGAAGAATGGAAGCTGCTGGAGAACCAGAAAGCTGATGTCCCAGTTTGAAGGAAGAGTTGATAATCCAGTTCAAAGGCCATCAGGCAGGAGAATTCATGCTTGCTCAGGGAAGGTCAGCCTTTTGTTCTATTTAGAACTTCAACGACTGGATGAGGGCCACCCCACATTATGGAGGGCAATCTGCTTTACTCAGTTTACCAATTTAAGTGTTAATATTGTCCATAAATTCCCTCATAGAGCCATACAGAATAATGTTTGACCAAATATCTGGCACTCCCTGGCCCACTCAAATTGACACATAAAATAAACCATCACAGTCAATCTGATATTTTCACATACTTACCTTGAGGTTACCCCTTTTTGGGCAAGAATACCATAAAAGTGATTTAAAAAAATTCTCAGTACATGTCATAAGGTACATGATGTTCAAATATCCTATAAATGAAAATGTTAAACTTGATTACTTGATGGTATTTGTGGGGTTTCTCCACTATTAAGTTACAGCCCTGGCCCTTCCCATGATAGTAAAAATCTTGAGCAAGAAAATTTTTTGTGACTATGCTAATATTCTGTTTCTCCTCAAACCTTTGCACACTTGGAGGAATTTGGATCTTTTTCTTTTTGGAAAGTTTCCTTGGATTATAGCTTTAAATATTAGCTCTTTTGTATTGTTTGGTTTATTTTTCTTCTTCAGAGTCTCTGATAATATGAATATTATTTTTTCTTCGCTTACCTTACATTTTCATCATTTTATCTCTGAGTCTTCTTACCTCTTTCTTTATGTTATTTATTTATTTATTTATTTTGAGTTGGAGTCTCACTCTGTCGCCCAGACTGGAGCACAGCAGCACTCTCCTGGCACAGCAGCCTCGACCTGCTGGGCTCCGGCCATCCTTCCGCCTCAGCCTTCCAAGCAGCTGGAACTACAGGCGTGCGATACCACGCCCGGCTAATTGTTTCGATTTATTGTAGAGATGAGGTCTCGCCAAGTTGGCCAGGCAGGTCTCGAACCTGCAGGCTCAGGCAATCCACTCACCTCAGCCTCCCAAAGTACAGGATTACAGGCTGAGTCACCGAGCCTGGCTTTTTTTATGTTATTTTTAACCTTTTGATTATTTAAGCAGGTTGATGCCAGATACTAACCAGGCATCACTCTGCTCATCTTCCCAGATGAGACGAGATCAGGCACATAGGGGAGGCATGGTAGTAGACTTTTTATTTCATGAATTTCTTTGATGTTTCATATGAAAAATCTCATTCCAGTCTATTCTCTCTTGGGCTTGTTGTAATTTATTGGTTATTATTGGAAAATTTTTTACTTTTACTTAGTTCTTTCCTACATTCAAGCAATTCTCATCGCATTTTGCCTTGTTTTTTGTTTTCTTTTTTGGTTCATTTCTGCAACAATTTTGACTTTTCGACTTAAGGTGGTTTTTCATATCCTCAAATATTTGTTTAAGCATATTTAATTTTTTTGGATTATTGGCTTGCAGTTTCTTCTGCTTCATGGTTGGTTTTGGGGGTGGCTTTTCTTCTTGTGATATGTGTGAATTAAAAAAACTATCTTCTGGAATAGCTCTATAAGGATTTTATTTCCTTTTTGTTCATTTTTATAGTATTTACATATTATTACAAGAGTCTTAGTTTAATGATACCCCTTTCCATCAAGATAGCAGTCTAGATACTTTAGAGGGGCTTTCTGTTCATTTGTTTTCTTATTTCAATGATGGGAAGGTATATGGATCCTGATATCTTACAGGTTTGTTTTGCTTGCAAGACCCTAAACTTTTACCCTTTTTCTGTTTTCTCTTCACCATCTGTATTAGTCAAGGCTATCCAGAGAAATAGACCGATAAGATTAGATAGATAGATTTTAAGGAATTAACTAATGTGATTTTGGAGGCTGGGAGGGTTCAAAATCTGATGAGTGTGGCTGACAGGCTAAAGACTCAGGTCAGAAATGCAGTTCAGGCCCAGGGACAGTTTGCTGACAGAATTCCTTCTTGTTCAAGGGAGTTCAGCTCTTGTTCTATTAAGGCCTTCAACTGACTGAATGAGGAACCCCCCGCGTTATGGAGGCTGATCTGATTTATTCAAAGTCCACGGATTTAAATGCTAATCTTATTCAAAAAATATTTTCACAGAACATCTAGATTAGTATTTGGTCAACTATCTAGGCATAGTGGCCCAGTCAATTTGACATATAAAATCAACTGCCACACTACCCAGTTTCCAAAGGATGCTTCTTGCTTCTTTTTCATTTCATTTTCCTACCCTCTGCACCCTAAGTTATGCATTTTGAAGAGTGATCCTTTTAGTCACTTTGATTGTTTGTTCCTTAAATCACGACTATTACTTTAAATGGCACCTATGCCTTTTTTTTTTTTTTTTAATTTTTAAAGATGTGGGGTGCAATCAGGGTTAGGTATACAGATGTTCATTATACAGGTACCCTCACCTATGCCTTTAAATCACACATATTTTAAAATAACTTTCTTGTAGTTCATGCTTTAATTTTCCCAGATACATTTTCTAGTATTTACAGATTTCGTGTGGATTTTCTTTTTAATGGCTATTCCAAATCATCCTGTCTTTTTGCTAGCCTTCTTCTTCTGTCTCTTCCTCACCATATTACTACAGAGAGACAGAACACACACACGCACACACACACACATATTTCTCAACATATACATGCTGTAGTTTTATATATTTATATCTATTTATCATCTATCATTGATCTATTGTTGATCTCTTCTATCTATCTATCTATCTATCTATCTATCTATCTATCTATCTATCTAAGATTTATCATAGAATTGGCTCATGTGATTAGAGACTGAGAAATCCCATAATCTATAGTCTGCAAGCTGGAGAATGAGGAAAGCCAATGATGTAATTCAGTCTATATCCAATGACCTGAGGACCAGGAGAGATGATGGTATAACTGCCAGTAGAGTACAAAGGCCTGAGAAGTGGGGTGGGACACTGGTGTAAGTCCTTGAGTTGGAAGACCATCAGTGTCTAAGGGCAGAAAAAGATGGATGTCCAGGTCAAGAAAAGAGTAAATTAGCCGGGCTCGGTGGCTCAGCCTGTAATCCCGCACCTTTGGGAGGCTGAGGTGAGTGGATTGCCTGAGCCCGCGGGTTCGAGACCCACCTGGGCAGCAAGACCTCATCTCTACAATAAATAAAAAAAAAAATCAGCCGGGCGTGGTAGCGCATGCCTGTAATTCCGGCTACTTGGAAGGCGCAGGAGGAAGGATCGCCGGAGCCCAGCAGGTCAAGGCTGCGGTGGCCGGGAGCAGCCACTGCACTCCAGTCTGGGAGACAGAGTGAGACTCCAGCTCAAAAAAAAAAAAAAAAAAAGAGTAAATTTACCCTTCGCCCACCTTTTTTTCTATACATACCCTCAACTGATTGAATTATGTCCACCCACATTGGTGAGGGCAGGTTTTTTTTTTTATTCAGTCTACTGATTCAAATGTGAATCTCTTCTGGAAACACGCTTACAGACACACCCAGAAATGTTTTACCAGCTATCTGGGCAACCTTTAGCCTATTCAAATTGACACATAAAATTAATCATCATACCAACCATTTTCTTGTGGTGGAGTGAGGGTAGGAGAGCAAACTGAGAGGTTGTATCGTGGGATTTGATAATTTTTCTCTTTTTACTCACAGCTATTTTGCAGCTTTGGGATTTTCTGTTTTGAAGTTATACTGAGGCTGTAGTTTTGTGTTTAATACACATTTTTCTTTTGGTTATTTTATGACTTGGGGAGAAAATTTTTGGAAATAGGTAGCTGTACTGCTATTATTGTCTTCAGCTTCTTTAAAGTTCATAAGTAATTTTTTTTTTTTTGAGTTGGAGTCTCACTCTGTCATCCAGGCTGGAGTGCAGCGGCCGCTCCTGGCCACCGCAGCCTCGGTCTGCTGGGCTCTGGCGATCCTTCCGCCTCAGCCTTCCGAGTAGCCGGAATTACAGGCGTGCGCTACCACGCCCGGCTGATTTTTTGATTTATTGTAGAGATGAGGTCTCGCTGCCCAGGCGGGTCTCGAACCCGCGGGCTCAGGCAATCCACTGACCTCAGCCTCCCAAAGGCACGGGATTACAGACTGAGCCACTGAGCCCGGCTCATAAGTAATTTTTAAAATTAAGTATATCCTTAATAGAAACCATGTACACAGGTGTGTGTACATGTGTGTGTTGGGTAGGGGATTGAGTGGAAAAGACAGCATAAATATAAGCAGAAGTGGGTGGAAAAGACAGCATAAATATAAGCAGAAGTAGACAATATTCTTTAGCAGAGTCCTTTGAGCTAAAACAACTCTCTATGTGAGGAATAGTGCATGGTAATTAGCCTTACAGGGTCAGAAAAAGTGTCACATCTTGAATCTCTTACCTTATTTCTCTTCAAGCCATGATGATCTTTCCATGAGGAGTAGCATTTTCCAATAGTTTTTGTTGATTAGGAGAGGCACATCCTTGAACAAATACATGCCTGAAATAGTTAAGCAAACAATGACCTTCTTTTTCAGTTCTTCCATCTTTTCCCCCACAACCTGTCCTCTCCAAGAATGAAATTTATAATTCTTTTAACCGCCCAACTAGAGGGTCTATCTTCTAGTCTTGGTTCTACTATGGCTAGGGAATGAATTAAGAAACAAGGGTGTAGTTTACCTCTCTCTCCTGTCTGGTACTTTTACATGGTCAGTCCATACCTGTTGCATTGACTAAGCATCACATAGAATTTGGACACTACTCAGTTTCTCTGGTCTCTGTGATGACTTGTTTAAACATGAATTTTTATATTGCTTCCTTAACTATTTTTATTTTCTCAAAAACTGGCATTGTGACTCTTTCTACTCACAGCTCCAACTAACCTTTCGGTTTGCTTTTAACCCTATTGAACTTTTATCTCTCTTACTTATTATGAATTGAATTCAGCTGCTGGCCTTTTTAGTGGGGATGAGGCCACCTGTATTCAGATAACTTAACTCTCAGAACTGATAACTGAGGCCACCTGTGTCAGCAAGACAACAATTTGTTCCAGGAAGCTTTTATTCAGGAAGATAAAACTGTAAATGAATAAATAACCTCATTGTTGACTTCAGGAAATTTCTGAAAACTAATTTGTTCGGGGAAATAGTTTGCTCATCTGGGTAAACAACTCTCCTATCTGGACCACAGACTACATACCTGAGCAAGCAGCTTCCTTATCAAGCAACAACTCACTTGTCAAGACTTTCTTTAAGACTCTTACTTTCGGTGTCTACTGATCTGAAACGATTATGCTACACATTTGCCTAATCCCTGTTTTGTGCCTTGGATTACTTGAGCCCAGGCCCAAAGATCTATAAATATCCTTCCCAGACCACCATGCCCTGAGACACTCTTAAGACTGGTGGAATTAATAAGGTAGGTCTAATAAACTTAGCACTCTTTGATCAGCAGGTTTTCGGTAGCTTTTTGTGGGGAGCCAGTGTGTAATACCAGGTAAGTATTTCATCTGATCCAGCCTAGCTATGTTGATGTTATACATTAGATTAGGTCTTATGTAGTTGTGTTTGATTAAAAATAAAGATATTTTCTCTCTCGGGTATGGAATGCTTGAAAGAGGAGTTTTGTTTTTTTAATTAAAGAAAATTCATGTGTAAGCTAGAAGTTCTCAAGGGTATGTGTATGAAGAAATGAAGGGGAGGGTCTTGGAATTTGATTCATCAGTGGAGAAGTTTCAAATTATATCTCCTGAAGGTTCTAACATGCAGTCCCTTTCCCCTCTTCCTATCCCTATCAGAAATGAGAACCAGTAGCTTCCTGTTCTACCAAACAAGGTGAATAAGAGAATGGAGGCTATTATCTTTTACTAAATATGTAAATATTTGTCTTTAAATAACCACATAATTAGGCAAAGATTCCATGTTGACTGTATCATCCAATATTTGCCTTCTTTCTCATTCAATTTCATCATTATACAAAAGAAATAGTGCTTTGTCTTGACCACCTATAGACTTATTTTTACATAGGAGGAACAAAGTATATTTGGCATACAATTATGCCAGAGAAATTAAAGACCAACGGAGGATTTAACAAATCAGTCCTCAGTTATTTTAGAAATGTTTTTAGTAGAGCTTTGGCATGAGGAACTTTTTCTTTTTAAATATAGAGATTGGTCCTGTGTTATAAAATGCTTATCCAAATTTTGTTTAAAAATGTTTCTTTCAGCCCACTGAGGAAGTTTTTATTTCCTTATACGATATGAAAATGCTTTTCCTATAAGATTAGGAAGACTGCATATAGGAGGTAAGATTTTAATTTTAACAAGTGGAAGACTGGTGAGGGAGGGCTAAGAGAAGCCTCTTCAGTTGGGGTGATGAAGAGAAGAAGGTAGAGAAAATCTGTGACCATATGTCCAGCCACCATTTCTGTCTGAACGATGCTATGTGTAGCAGCTTCCAACAATAGCCTCTCTTCTCTCACTGGAAGTTTTTGGTGATGATTTATCAGCTTAATACAGTCTCTAAATCCTCTTTCATGGTTCCATTATTATAATTGTTTTTCCTCTTCATCTTCTCGGCTAACAAAATTTTACATAGCTCTTATATATTTTACTTTTGATACTTAGTCTTACCAAGATTCATATTAAAATATGTCATACAATTTATAGCTGTTCACTTTCTACTTTTCTTTCTAAGGCACTTAACATTTTAATTTAAATATTTATTTTGATATTCCTCTTGGACTTTAGTCATACTGGTGTTGGACAGATGGCTCAAATTTTACCATGGGAGAATTCTGCCCAGGATATAATGAGTTGATGAGGAAAAAAGTTGATCCTATTAAATAAATAAAATGTATTAAATAAAATGTTGGGGTGAAACCACAGCCATCAGGGCTTGTTTTGAAAGGCAGCTCTACTGCGATGATCTACTCACTTCTGCCCTTGATTATTTACGCGGAACCCCAAGATTTACCTTTTAAATCCACAGATAAATCCAAAAGGATTATTTTCAACTCTGTAATAAGTATTTAACAGGGACATAATACTTTAGTAGATATGAAAAGTTGTATGCACATCAGATTTTTTGGAAATAAAATTATAATCCGTTTTGTGATTGTAACATGTAGCCCACCCTGATAGAATTGTTAAGAAATAATTCCATATGAGGTAAGTGTAATAGTTGCTCTGTAGGGTTCATTGATTCTGGGTATTTTTATATAATAAGTCATAGCAGAGGGTTCTTAGACCCTTTGATTCGTAAAATGGTAGCAGAATATGCCTTGACTCCTCTCTCTCACACACCAAATCCGGTCCAGCAGCAAATACTGTTAGTCTACTTATAATTTCCTCTATCCTTTCATCACCTCCACCATCCTCACTGGACTTCGAGCATCTCATCCAGACTATTACAACAGCCCCCTAACAGGTCAGTTTGTTTCTGTCCTAAAGTGTCTATTCCCCACACAGAAATCAGAGAAATACATTTAAAACCAAAGGATTGTGCCACTTTTTCTGCTCAAAACTTCCCAACAGCTTTCTTTAGACAAGGAATCAAACTCACATCCTTTTCCTAACATGACTCCAAAGGCACCATCACCTCCCCACCTCCCCCATGCTCCATCCCGGTTCTTACAACTCTCTCCTGGCTCACTCTGCTCAGGCTCTACCAGCTCCTGGCCGTTCTTGGAACACACATTCTGCTCCAGCCCCCGGGTCTTCACAATTGCTCTTCTCAGCCTGGGATGCTCTTTTCGTAGATACCTGCATGGCCTCTCTCAATTCCTTCAGGTTTCTGCTTCAGTGTCACTTCAGAGGTCTCCCCTGACCACTCTCTCAAGCATCACCCCTTGTCCCTTGCTGCCTCTTTGCCCTGTGCCAGGTATTCACTTATCACTATCTGGTCTTACTCTACTTTTCTGTTTATTGTTCACCCCCTCCCCAACATGAGAGTGCCAGTTCCACAGGCAGGAGTATATCTGGTTTGCTTATTGCTCTGTTTCAAGGTGAATAATGGTGCCTAACCTATAGTTAGGTACACAGTAAGTATTTGATGACTGAATAAACATCAAACGGATTAACTAAAAATGATCACATGACCACACACAGGCTCTGTAATGACCCAAAACCAGAATGTACTAGGAACAATTGTGACTGTCGAGAGTGTTCTCATATCTTTCTCTCATTCCTTCTCACTGGGTGCGATCCTTTGATCTACAGTTTTGTTCTTCTTCTTCGGGGTTATGTTTCTAAATTCTAGCACTTGCCTGTGTTTTTGTGCTAAGCAATCTTTCCTTCTCACTCTAGAACCATTGGCATAACATTAAGTCTTGTTTTTTCTCTCATGTGAATTTTATTTTGTAACTGTTTGAATTAATATTCTCCTCTGGCAACGTTATTTTCTTTGTTTAGAAAAGAACAATGTTTTTCAGTATGTTTTGATGATGAATTTTTTTCTTTAAGAATCATATTAGCTGTGAGTTCTTTCAGAGGCGTTACAAAAACACATGATATTTTAGAACACCTGAAAAACCCAGAAGAATATTCTAGAAAATTAAGTATTTATCCTTGTGATTTAGTGTTTATCTAGGATTTTTAGCTAGTTCTCCTAGGCATATGGTAGGATTACACTTGCCTCCCTCTTTGAAGTTAGTTTTGACCATGTGATTTGCTTTTTTCCATGAAACATGAGTGGCAGTGATGTATGTTGCCTTCAGGTAGAAGTTCCAGAGCTGTGCACAACTCACTCCTGGTCCTTTTTTGGTCTCAGTGATCATGGAAGGATGTGTGGAGAGGAAGCCTCTGTTAGTGTGAAATTTTCTCTCAGGTAAAGTCACTGAGATCCTGGGATGCGTGTTACCATTGCATAATGTAGTTTGTGCTATTGACATAAGGATTATAAGACAGATATGGTTGTTTGAAAAATGCAGAAATAGCTGGGCTCGGTGGCTCAGCCTGTAATCCCGTGCCTTTGGGAGGCTGAGGTGAGTGGATTGCCTGAGCCCGCGGGTTCGAGACCCGCCTGGGCAGCGAGACCTCATCTCTACAATAAATCAAAAAATCAGCCAGGCGTGGTAGCGCGCGCCTGTAATTCTGGCTACTCGGAAGGCTGAGGCGGAAGGATCGCCGGAGACCAGCAGGTCGAGGCTGCAGTGGCTGGGAGCGGCTACTGCACTCCAGTCTGGGCGACCGAGTGAGACTCCAACTCAAAAAAAAAAAAAAAAAGAAAAATGCAGAATTATTAAAAAATGCAAAAATATCAGTGATTACCCCAGCATCTGGGTATATATCCTTTGGGATTTTATAAATTTATGTATGTCCTTATTTGTATAATTTAAAAAACATAGGGATTTATACTCTAAATACTCGTTTTTGATCTTTTTCCCCACTCAGTAAAAGACTGTGTCATTTAATATTCTTCTGCAAACTGATTTTTTCTTTTCAGACAAAGTTTATTAGAGAAAGAAGAGAGAAAAGAAAGGGAGACATGCCGGAAGTGGTATGGGTGAAAGAAGCCACCAACCTGATTTTTAAAAATGGCTACGTCATAGTATATCACTCTCTCTTTCTTGTGAATCCACTCACTTTATGTGCTATGTTTATGGAAAGATTTCTATGCCCATTCAGCAGGTCAAGGCTTTTCTGCCTGGGGACCTTACTAGAAGGGAATGTCCCATTTGTGCTGTACTGTGACACTTAACTAACACCGTTAAACATTCTCCAGGTGACAGTGGTTCAGAGATCATCATTCACTTGTTTAATGCTTACTATTAAATGGGTTACATAATACATTTAAGATACTCAGCAGTAAATCATTTCTGAAGGCAAATAATTCTTTGGTAATATTAATAAATGGTCCCAACTCTTTATAAAGAACATTTTAATATATTAGGTTTTCTTACAGTGGGCCGCAGCTGTTGTAACCAATATCCACACATTAATGTTTCTGTAGCTCAGTGCTATTACTATAATACAAATAATGCTTTGCCATTTAAAGCTCAAAGTAATAAATGGAAAATGCCAAATTGAATGTAAGAATCACTTCTACTTCAGTCTTTGAGAATTCATTTCAAGGACTTTGACAGAATAAAGTTATTTCAGCAGTACAAAATTCATTTCTGTATTTTTACTTTTTAAAAATTATTTTAGAAAACATAATTTGTAGTTACTATTGCAGAAGGTTGAATGTTGACATTTAAACTTTCAGCCTAAATTTTGGTTGTTAAGATAGTAACAGGACAATAGCCCTACTCAATTTTATGAGACCATATCTTCATCTTTAATATGATAGAATTATTTTGCTATACTACAATATCTACCTAAAATTTTATTTTTATTATAAAATACTCAATTAAATGCTCATTAATTGTTTGTGTTTCTGATTTGAGCTAGTTAGTTAGTTATTTGTCTTTGACATGAAGGGTTTAAAGATAATTACTATCAAATAAAAAGTGGAATTCAGGATTAAGAGCCTTATTTCTCTTAATTTATATTAATTAAGAATTATTATATTTATAATAATTCTTCATATGCACTGTGTGATTTGGAACAGGACATTCTAAAGTCTTAAATGGGGTGCTTACCCTCTGCCTGTCTCACAAAGAACTTTTTTGTATATGTGGATTTCGTTATTTCTATGCTTTCTTTTCTATGGCCCCAGGTATAGCATGTCCTCATGACCAGGCTTCAAAGTGTCCAACTGGTTTTGAAAGTAGGATAACCCCCCCAGTGTCCTTTGTTACACATCGCCACAAGACCCCCAAACTCTGCTGCTTGTAATGAAACTGGGTGAGGGCAGAGAGATACAGCTGTGCCCACTGAGAATCCCTAGAGACAGGCTGAAGGTGGCCTGACAGTGAGAACCAGGAGCCTTGCAGTGTGGTCTAGGGGGTGGGACAGGAGTCACCTGAGAAAAAGCGCAGTTTGTGCCTTGTGACAGCCTTTGGTGGAAAGACTACATTTTGGGAGGAAAGTAGAAGGAATTTTTCCATTACATTAGGAGGTAGTAATATCTGACCGGATCCTCATAAAGATGTGATCAGTATATTTGATTTGTCTAAAAACAAAAAAAAGTTTATAATTCTAATCAGTGGCTCTTCTGTGTTTATTATATACTATATTTGACTCATCAACACCATAATATAGAAGTATGAACATTCCACTGTAATGTTTTGACTTCATTCTCATGCCTGGAATGTTGTTTATATTGATTTTTATGTAAGTTGTAGGATAAGTATTGTGAAAACTGTGGACTGTGATAATTATCTTTTAGACAGAGTGTTGCAACTCGCTGTCCTTTTTCCCCCCAATTTATGATACATCCCATCTTCTAAGATGTGAGAATATGTGAATTAGATATTGATGCTAACAGAAAAAGTCTGTAGCCACTGAAGGGAAGGCATCAGAGTGAGTTTGTGGTCTGAAGTGGGCTGGTATAGATTTATTTGTCTGTGACAATGCCTCTTCCTTTTCAGAAGTGTGGGAAGAAATTCCAGAACCTTTAAAGAACTTTTGGAGGGACAATGATTCTCTAAAAGGGAATAGCTTTTTGGGACGGCCTCTTAAGCAGTTCATAGTCATTCTAAACCCCGGAACTGGACTGACTTGAATGAATCCCACTGTATCTATCTTTTCAGGTCCTAACACCCTCTCCGTCCCTAGGAGAGTCCTGTGGTACCTTCAGTTCTATTTGGACTCATGGTTTCCCAGTAGGAAGCATGCTGTTTGGCATGGGTAGAGAGTTTCATGGTCTACGAGGGCTTTCCTGGACATTCCAGTGAGTGAGCTGAGAACTGTGCGTATGTCCAGAGAATGTCTTATCCAGGCTGCAGCCTATCTGGATCTATGCAGGGAATTGTTATGCATTCCAGTGTGCATTTGTTTCAGTTCAGATCCCCTGAGGAGTAAACACCAAAATGGAATTAGACCTGCTAGGGAGTTATTGGGTAAAATACCTGTGAAGGATAAAGGTGAGGGATCCAGAGAAGACAAGAGGAGTCCACAGACTGCAGTGAAGGTCTGCCATCTCTGAAAAGAGAGAAAGAAGAAAGGATTGGGTGAGAACCTTAGACCCCTGAAGAAGTCTCAGGCAGGTCAGTGGGGGAGACCCTGTGCCAAAGATGCCCATCAGAGGAATTCCCTCTTGGCAGGAATTGCCTGGTTCATGTACTGCCGTGCTCATCTGTGGGCAGGGAACAGCCTGGAGAGGTATGATGTGAAAGCTTTAGTGGACTCAAAGGCATGGCACCCAGAGGTTGGCAATCAGCCATGCTCCCTGCAGCAGGTTCTCTAGATGAAGGGCAAACGCCCCATGGCCCCCACAGCATTGTGACAGGAACACTGTGAAGAGCCAAGCTGAGCCTAGAGTTAAGGAGGAACTTGGTGTGGGGTCACTATTCTGGGTTCAAAATCTGGAACCATTATTTGTTAGTTATGAACAGGTACCTATACCCCATGAACCTCAGTTTATCTAGAAAATGAAGCTAATAATAGTTGCAGGGCAGGGTTGCTGTGTTAATTAAATACATTTGTGGCTTGAAAGCTCCTAGCAGACAACATTTGTTGCCCTGTCATTCTTTTCATATTCCTTGCCTTTTAAAAATCCCTTTCTGCATTTTTCTTGCTTGACTGCCTCCCCATGAGATATCCCCTCCCTCCCTCCTTCTCTCCATCCTTTCCTTTTTCCTGCCTTCCATCTTCCTTTCCTCAGTGCAAGGCAGATTTAGGCCAATTAGTTTACCACATGGGAAAACTCAGCATAGTCACAAATGTATTTTGCAGTCTCCTTGCAAATGTGTATAAGAGACTAGCCGAGCAGGTTGACATTTTCTTTACTACTAGAATAGTAGTAAAGTAGTTTATGAACCATACACTTGGTTCATATTTCTGATATCTCAGTAATTATATAGATGTATATAATATCCCATGTAATCAGACATATATATCAAAGATTTTTCTTGTTATTTAAAAAAAGTGATTTTCCCTATTAATATTACCTAAACAATTATAGGCTCAAAGGAAATGTCAGATAACTTGTTGGCTATTGGTCCTGTGCACGTGTGAAACCTCTGCAAACACTTTTTGTAGGTGATGATAGATAGCATTTTATTCCATATTTCAGCAACTCTGTTGATTGAGAATATCTTGAGTTATTATTTTAAATGGATGTCATTAACTGATTTTAAAATTATTTCCAAGTCTCTTTTCATAAAGTATGTGGTTAAATGTGATTCATTTAAACATCTTTTTTTTTTTTTTTTTTTCTCTTGCATCAGATTCAACCTGATTCTGAGTTTTAGGACCCCTACAGATGTACTCCCACTGTTATTTAAAAAAAATTTTTTTGGACACAGTCTTATTTGTACTTATAGAGCAGATTATTTTAGCAATTGGTGCCTGTTTTCACTGAATTAGATATTCCATTACTTTCCAAATTTTGCAAACAAGAAATTTCTTCCCTTATTTTTTTGGGATCCTATTCAATGCTTATGTCATACAAAGTGCTTGTCTAACTTTTTTTTTCTTTAAGGTCTAGTGTGGGATAAAAAGAATCCTATTTTCTTTTCATCTATTCTCAGGATTGTTTTTCACCCTGCTGTCCCATTCACTGACAAGGAAAAACATAAATGAGGAACTAATGTTACTATTAACATGCATCTAGATTATGAAAGTTCAGTATTAGAAAAGATTGATAAACGACTTGGGAATAAACTACTAGAGAAAGAAAAATTTAGAATTTCTGCCTCATATTTCTAGAGGCATTTACAGGTTTTTTTTTTCAACCAAATTATTACAGTATGTCCCTTATCACCCTTTATGTTCATACATTTATATATCTGTGTGTGTGTGTGTTTAAAATCACAGCCAGAATATGGAGGTTCAGAAAGGAACGGGGCAGAAGAGATCTTTACTTTTTGTTCTTGGTCCTGGTGTTGTCCTGTTAGATAGACCCTTTATTCAATACACGTTTTTGAGAACCTTTCTGTCTTAGCAGTTAGAGAGCTAGCTTTATGATCAGAAAATTGTTCATATGATATCATCAGGTGTGACAGAAGAAGATTGTATAATCCTCAATTTGCACTAAGAAAAACTCTGAGTCTACTTATGAGTTAAGTGGCAGGAAACTAGCCACCTTCATATTTTAGTTTCTCATTGATAAAATGGCTAGATCTAATCTCTCCTTTGACTTATTGAAAAGGAAATACTGTCACCTTTCTTAAGGATCATTGATCAACCAATCAACCACTCAACAGACACTTATAGGGCATCTCCTGTGTGTCATTTTAAAATACTTTTTCTTCTCTGCTTATCCTAATGGGAATGTGAGGACTTCACATACATAAAATAATGTGTAAACATCATAAACAATAAACAAAAATATCTTATGAATAATGCTGAAGATACCTCCCTTCCTTCACTGGTTCATTCTGACCTCACATTTAAAGCCAAAGTCTATCTACCCTTTGTTGAATGGCCAGCACTCTGTATTAGGCTACAAATGGTTACAGGATGCAAGTTGGCCCCTCCTTCTGGTTTACATGGCTAGTGCTAGCCTTGGCTCTTTCCCTCTGGCATGGTCTATGTTTCTGAATGCATTAGGATAAACTTATCAGTCCTAAGATGTGGAATCCTTCTGATTAACACGGCTCCTTAGCTACCGTGTAATGTGCTTATCTCTTAAGTATGTGTATCACCTGCACTTTGGGAACCACTTGGTTCAGTTCTTCATGGCCTCTTGGATTCTACCTTAGCCCCAGCCTCAGTGACAGAGAACAATAACATTTTTCTGGAGAGCGTCCTACTAAAATTTCCTCATTACTCTGTGCCTTGTTTAAAATGCAGTGCTATCTGTAGGGAAAGTCCCTTGAAATCGTTGTTAGATTTTAACATTCGAACTAGAATCATTGCCAGATTAATGAGACAGCCATCTTGGTGTGAACTGAGGACATTGGACATGAAGAAAATGTGTTTTGAGAGAGGGTCAAGAAGTAGTGGTGGGGGAAGACCTGTCAGAAAAATATCTAGCATATGGCAGATTTGGATGGAGATCCATCGGGGGAATTTCTGAAGAGAGATGCAATAAGAGAGAAAAAGGGATACTGGAACAAAGATGGAGGATAACAGAGAAATGTATATCTGAAAGGGCAAGTGGGAAACCTATGTCAGAGACCTCCCATAACACTTTATTTTATTTTATTTATTGACTGATTTCTTATTTTAGAGTTGTGAGGTACACGTGAGGGTTTACTACAGAAGTAAATTGCATGCAAGTGAAGTTTGGGCTTCTTGTGGGCCCTTTCTCCCCTGATAGTGGACCTGGTACCCAGTGTGTGGTTGTGTGCCCTGTATCCTTCCTCGTGCTCTCCCTCCTTTAGCAGTGTCCAGTGTCTGCTCTTCCTACATTTGTAACATTACTATTACCTCTAATATGACATGCATCTCACTGAATGAGTTTTAGCTGTACATTTCTCCATGTCCTTTGAGGTAAAAATCAATGTCTTTATCACCTCTTATTCTCAGTACTTGGTAGAGTACCTGGCAATATTTCAGTTACTCAGTGTTGCATTAGAAGAAAAACATTTAATTTTGCCTGTGGCTAATCCTGGCTACGAACTTTAATAGAAGACACTGAGTTCCTTGACTCATGGTAAATTAACTACCAAGTCTTTGATATGTGGTTTATTATATTTTATGCAAGCAAACAAATTTCTGTCCGATGATATGAAGGGAAGGAGCAGGACTACCAAGAGAGACTGGGGCCATGATGGGGAGAGCATTGGTCTTGCACTTATTTTTGAATGGAATGAGGCATTACAAAAGGATTTTGCAGAAGGATGGGAAATGATAGCAATGTAATTTAGAAATATTAGTGAGCCAGTGTTTTGGAGGCTTAATTAAGTCAGGTCAGGTGATACAATGGCCTGAAGTACAGCAGAAGAAGTGAGGAGTGTAAAAGAAACTAGAACTGTGTGATTCTTTATGGATAGAATTAAAAATCATAGAAACAAGAGAAAGACAGTGATTAAAAATGTCATGGGTGATGGTATACTAACAACAATAGAGAAGTCAGTAGTAAGAATGTTTAGGGGCAGGAGTTTTCTCAATATAGAGAAGGAGACGAGTAGACTCATAGAAAAATGGTAGCTATGAGATGGGCATCCTGGGTTTGGCTCAAGTCAAGTTACCTCAGCTTTTGTAATTGTTTGAAAAAATGAAGATGTGGACTAGAAGAGCTCTGATGTAGATTCTAGCCTCACTCCTTCCATAGTTCTATTATTTGGGTCCTGGAAGGAAGTCAGGATAGCTAGGAAATCACTCCTAAACTGAGCACAAGACACTGGCAATTGATGGCTGTTTCTAATCACCAAAGAAAAGAGGGCATAGGACCTTGATGTTTGGGTCATCTATTGTGAGGATCAACCTCATACTAACTCAACATTCTATGCCTGGGACCCTTTCTTTATCAACAGACTTACTCACCTGTGTGGGTATTTGCTTTGTTCTGGCAGCAATCCCCAGGGTGATACACAATGATGGGGATAGCTGTCCAACTTGGCAACATTGAGAGAGTACAGAGCCTCTGAAGGGGAGAGGCTGCAGGTTGTTTGTCAGGACTTTGCTGGATTTCATTTGTGTATCCAGACTTTAGAATAAGAACAACTGTGGCAGCTAATGAGAATGAGGATGTGCTTTGAAGAAGAAATAGATGGGAGGACAAGGGAAAACATACATGAATTTTAGGACTATTTCCTTTTGGTGGCTGTCTGTAAGAGAAAATGGAGGGCAGAGTGAATTGGTTGGAGACCAGGAGCAGGACTGATTTGGAGGCAGGACAGCAATGTATGCAAGGCAGAAAGGCTGGCTTATTTACTGAGAGATACTGCAAAGATGCGCAGAGTGTTGATGAAGTGGTAGAGAGGCTACCTCAGGGCTTCAGTCCCAGAGAGTGGGACACTACCTGGAGTGAGGGTCACAGTAGAGGCAATAAATAGAATTTTATCAATTCCAATTTGGTGCTAACATTAACCAAATTGTCTAGAAAAGTCACATCTTCCAATTTTACAAAATTGTGCTGCAAGTGGGCAAGGGGGAGGTTTTGCTTTTACCTTCTCCTGGGAACTGAGTTTCACTGTAATTGCTTTTTATTTTCATCACCAAATAAAATACTTCAGGGTCCCTAGCTTCTTATCAGTGCCCCAGGCTTTCATGTGGGCAACTGTTTTTAATTCTAATCAATAGGAGAATAAACCCTGAGGAGTGTATTTAAGGTTTTGAACTGATTGCATCCCAAAATCAAGCAAAGGGTTTCCAGATGCTGCAATGTGCTGCATAAATTCAATAAAAATTGCCATACTCATTAACATCACTGCTTATTGTTATGGCCATGAACAAATTCTATCTTTCATTGCCCATTTTGCTTTAGTTCTTTGACTTAATGATCCCCATCCCAGAGAGAAACTCTATTAGCATTTGCAGATGTCAATGTAAATGTAAGAAGAAAATGCTTTAGGACATGAAATAATCAGGCAACATCCTGGATATCTTGCTGCTTGTAAAAAATATTTTAGAAGAAAAAAGTTAGTTTCTATTGGATGGGAATAAAATCTTAGAGAAATGCCAATTAAGGCTTTAGTTACTCATTATGTTTGTTTACTTATTTGTTTATTTTTTATTCATTCTTTACCTCATCCTGCAAATAACTTGTGGAGACTCGTGCAAAGGCACATTCAATAAAATAGTAAAAAGTAGAAGGAAGCCCGCGGGTTCGAGACCTGCCTGGGCAACTTGGTGAGACCTCATCTCTACAATAAATAAAAAATTAGCTGGGCGTGGTAGCACACACCTGTAATTCCGGCTACTCGGAAGGCTGAGGCGGAAGGATCGCAGGAGCGCCGCAGGTGGAGGCTGTGGTGGCCAGGAGCGGCCACTGCACTCCAGTCTGGGTGACAGAGTGAGACTCCAACTCAAAAAAAAAAAAAAAAAGTAGAAGGAAGATAGGAAATTAGCAACAGGGAAAATATAATGGTTATGGCAACTATGACATGGTTTCTAATTTGTCTTTGTGCTTTTTGGTAGACAAGAAACAATGAAGTATATAATTGCTGGGTGATCTCAGGTTATTAGAAAACTCTATGAATTTTAGTTTCTTAAAGGAAACAAAATTTTCCGGCGCTGTGTTAATTAAAAAAGAGGAAACTACACATAGAACTTTGGAAAGGGTCATTGAGTTACATAATGTGTGATAGTCTTCTAATATTTTATAATAATTGTGGGTACAAATATTCTATGTATGCTTCTGGCAGTGACTTTTGCCAGAAGTTAAGGGAATACTAATAACTGTAATGTAGCATAAATGAATTTCTCAAGGGGCTCAACTTTGTGAAAATGAATGCCAGACTTTTGGAGGGCCAACTTTATTCAGGCATTTAGAACAAGTATATTTGTATTTCTCAAGTTTGAAGAATGCAAAAGCCTTTAAATTAAAAATAGTCTTTGTGGGGTATTCTGGTTCTAGGCAAGATGGAGTAAACACATTGCCCTCTGGGCACTCTCACAGAATGTAGATTAAAAAAAACATGTTCAGAATTTATGGAGCAGCTGTCTGAGGGTTTCAAAAAAGTAAATAGCATTGAGAAAAATTAAGATTGGGAAGAATCCCAGAATTCAAAATACCATCAAACTGATTATGTATTTACCATGTAATTTATTTCAGTATCTCCTGATGAGATAATACAGCCAGAAGCCTGAAAGTGGGCATTAGCATGGCTGGAGAGAGCTCCAAGAGACATTCTCTAGTTCTGGCTCAAAGAACAGTAAAGAGGTTTTCTAAAGCAAATCAACATAGCATAAAACATTATTTATTTATTTATTTATCTCCATTTCTTGGTCCCCAGCCCTCAAGCAATCCTGTGAGAGCAGCAATATCAAAGCCAATAGAAGCCCACAGAAATGAAAACACTATCACAGAAACAAAGAACAGAGTACCATATGTTCTCACTCATAAGTGGACCATGAGCAATTATCATAATACTATAAGAAAGAGATTAGCAGTAGTGGGAAACTGCCAGGGGAGGGGGAGTGGGATTGGCAGTTGAGGAAGGGAGGGGATACCTGCATAATCAACGTTTGTATACCGAACCCTGAATTGTACCCCACATCTTAAAAAAAAAAAAAGGAATGAGCCGGGCTTGGTGGCTCAGCCTGTAATCCCGCGCCTTTGGGAGGCTAAGGTGAGTGTATTGCCTGAGGCCACGGGTTCGAGACCCGCCTGGGCAGCGAGACCTCATCTCTACAATAAATCAAAAAATCAGCCGCGTGTGGTAGCGTGTGCCTGTAGTTTTGGCTACTTGGAAGGCTGAGGCGGAAGGATCACCAGAACCCAGCCGATCGAGGCTGTGGTGGCCGGGAGCGGCCACTGCACTCCAGTCTGGGCGACAGAGTGAGACTCCAACTCAAAAAACAAAAACAAACAAACAAAAAAAAAGGAATGAAAATACTGAGGGTAGAAACCTTTCTTTTCAACCAGAGGAGTTGTGATCATCAGAGGGAGGATGAACGCTCATGTTTTCCCCCTTTCTGTATTTCTACAACTTGACCCTTGATGTAAGCACAGTTGTGGGGGGAATATCAGGCAGAATGTGTTCACTGAAGCTCCAATAATCTGACCAGATAACCAAAAAGTAGAACCATACAGCATCAGAAGGCATCAGGAGCTCTTGGTAAGAGAGAAACTTGAGATAGTGCTCCTTAAAGACAGTAATCAAGACCGTGTGCATCGGCAAAAGGATGGACATGTAACTCAATACAAAAGAATAGAGAGTTCAGAGTTAGAACCACACATGTAAGATCAGTTGATTTTTGACAATGATTCAAAGGCATTTCAATGTAAAGAAGAGCCTTTTTAAGAAATGGTGTTGGTACAATTGGATGTTCATATGCAAAAAACTGCACCTTATAAAAATTAGCTTAAAATAAATTGCAGATGTAAATACACATGTAAAATATAAGAATTTTAGAGGAACATGTGCATGTTCTGAAAGGAAAAGTTATTAGATATAGCACCAAGAACAAAAATCACAAATAAAGAAAAGAGTAAATTGGTCTTCATCAAAATTAAAACTTCCCTGAAAGACACAATCAAGAGAATAAAAAGACAACCTGTAGACTGGAAGGATACTTGCAAACTATATATCTGACAAAGGACTTCTATTCAGAATATACAAGAATGCTCAAAACTCAACAATAAGAAAACAAACTAGTCAAAAGTGGGAAAATTACTTGAATCAATATTTAATAAAAATGAGTGACAAATAAAAACATAAAAAGATGCTCATCGTTACTAGCCATTAGGGAAGTACAAATTAAAACCAAGAAGAGATGCCATTGTACAAGCCATTAGAATGGCTAAAATAAAAATGCCAAATGCTTCTGAGGAGCAACTGGAACTCTCATACATTGCTGCTGGAAAGGTACAATAGTGCACAGAGACTGGAGAACAATTTGGCAGTTTCTTATAAACGTAAACATAAATTTACCATACGTTCAGTCACGCCACTTTCATTTACTTAACTTTTAATGTATTAGATGTTAACACAAAAACTTGTACATTGATGTGTATCTTCTCTATTCACAATCAGCAAAAATGTGGGTAACCTAACGTTTGCTTGTTGACTAGATAAACTGTGGTACAGTTAAACAATAGAAAAACCATGTAGCCACAAAAGAGAATGAAATATTGACATTCAACGACTTGGCATTTTTTTTTTAGGAAATGAAGCTAGTCTCAAAAAGTTACGTACTGTATTGTTTCATTAATATGACATTCCCCCAAAGATAAAATTATAATGATGGAGAACAGATCCCACGGTTGCTGGTACCTAGGGGTTAAAGTCTGGGAGACAGTGTGAGTATGAAATGCCAGCATAAGAGAATTTTTTAAGATGATGGAACAGTTATATCTCGATTGTAATGGTGTTTGAACAAATCTATGCATGTGTTAAATGTATTGAACTGCTCACAAAACAGGTCCATTTTAATGTATGTCAATTTAAAAAATAGCACTTAAGATAATGTAAAAAATAATTTTGTATCCTCCACTGGTGTTGACTTAAATTTAATGTCATTTAAATACATTAGCCTAAAACTTCTTAGGCTTATAGCTTCTAAAGAACTAAAAAACCGAAGTCCCTTTTAGCAAATAATTGCAAATCATAAAACTGATAAGGTTCAGCGCACCAGTAACTTAATGTGGCAGATAATGTTTGACTGAAACTACATTTTCTCTCATAGTGTAAATATGGTATTGACTCCTTAAATACAGATTATTTTGTGTTAAGCTTGTTTGTATTAGTTGGTGATTCAGTTCTATTACATTACTATTCTAAAAAAGTGAAACCTTTGTTTATACAATGCATTGCGAAGTCATTTGACTTTCACCTGGCAAATTGCATCATTGATTTGTTTCGTGTTTGCCCAGGGCAATTAAAGCAGCACTACTTCACATTGACCCGGTTGCCAAGGAAGACGCAGATGTGGATCGTAAAATCACAGGGCAGACAGTCCTCTGTTGTAAGATCAACATTCAGATGTATGCATGTGTGTGTGTGTGAAAGTGTATGTGTTTGCATGTACAAATTGCTGAGCAAATTGAAACGCTAAATTCTAATGTTGTGTAGAACTCGATCACTAAAAATCTTTTGATACTCAGATCTTTGGAGAAGCGCTCGATTGAAGCATATGGGAGTTAGATAATGGAGAGTGATAGTCATCCTCCACATTTTGAAGTTTGAAAGCACAATTATTCATTTAATGTATAGAAGAGTCCAAGCTAAGAACTGAGAAGTAAGGGTATTTTCCCCCGGGACATTTCCGTGGCTCTCTGCTGTCCTCCTTAACCTTGAGGTCCCCGTGTCTCACTGTTATGCTGGTCCTTGCTGGGTCTACTCCCTGATCAGGCCCTTGGACCAAAGATTTTTTTTTAAAATTTTCATATCATCATTCATTTTTGTCTTTTTCCATTTTATTCAGCAAATTTCTATTTTCTGGAGTTTCTGTACATTGAATCATAGTTTTATTCTTTTGTGTCTGCTTCTTTTGATAGTATAATGCTTTTGAGATTTATTTATTTATTTTTTGCATGTTTCAACAAGTTATTTTTATCACTGGGTAGTATTCCATTTAGTGATTATTTCATGATTTGTTTACCTAGTCAACTTTTGGTTATTTCCAGTTTTTTTTTTTTTTTACTGTTATGAATAAAGTTGCTTTGAACATTTGTGTACATTTATCTGTGTAGACATCAGTTTTTATTTTTCTTGTTACCCAGGATGGCATTTTCTGGGTTGTATAGTAATGGTAAGTTTATATTTGTCTTTACAAGACGTAGTCAGAGATTCCACAATGGCATACTATTTTACATTCTCAACAGTAATGTTTAAGTGTTCTAGTTGCTGCACGTTTTTGTCAAAAATAGATATCCTAGCCGGGCTCGGTGGCTCAGCCTGTAATCCCGCGCCTTTGGGAGGCTGAGGTGAGTGGATTGCCTGAGCCCGCGGGTTCGAGACCCGCCTGGGCAGCGAGACCTCATCTCTACAATAAATAAAAAAATCAGTCGGGCGTGGTAGCTCATGCCTGTAATTCCGGCTACTCGGAAGGCGGAGGCGGAAGGATCGCCGGAGCCCAGCAGGTCGAGGCTGCGGTGGCCGGGAGCGGCCACTGCACTCCAGTCGGGGCGACCGAGTGAGACTCCGACTCAAAAAAAAAAAAAAAACAAACAAACAAAAAAATAGATATCTTTAGTCTTATCATTCTAACCATCCTAGCGAACATGTGTGTATACTGGTATTTAATTTTGGACTTAGTTTGCATTTCCCTTTTAAGCAATGATTTGTGAATTGTGTGTTTGTTTATTTTGCCTTTTTTAAAAAAGAGGAGTAGCCTGTTTTTTGGTTAATTATTGAATTGTAAGAGATCTTTGTATATTCTGGATACAAGGCCTTTGTCAGATATTTGTACTGTGTATAACTTTCTCAAATCTTTGGCTTGCCTTATCATTTATTAATATCTTTTGAAGAGCATCAATTTTTCATTTTCATAAGGTTCGGTTTATGAATATTTTCTTGTATGGTTTGTGTTTTTGTGTTCATCTTTAAAAAAAAATGCTTGCTACAACCTCATCAAGATTTTTCTTTATTTTTTTTTCCCTAAAAGCTGAAGTCTTTCAGTTTTTGAGCAATGCTGGTCAGGTATATTATAGGATGCCCCTCTATTGAAATTCTAAAAATTTGTTGTATTTTAGATTAAAGAGGTACATGTGCAGGTTTGTCACATAAGTATATTGCATCATGGTGAAGTTTGGGCTTCTGTTGCGCCCACCACTCAGGTGGTGGGCATGGTACCCAAGGAATGGTTTTTCATTCCTAACCTCTCTCTCTTTCTCCCCTTTAGGGATTCCTAGTATCTGTCATCCCCATCCTTATGCTTGTGTGTATTCAGCATCTAACTCCCACTTACAAGTGAGAAACTGCAGAATTTGGTTTTCTGTTTCTGTGATAACTCACTTGCATCTATGTTGCTGCAGAAACAGAATTTTGCTCTTTTTTATGGCTGCATAGTATTCCATAGTGTATATGTACCACATTTTCTTTATCCAGTCCAACATTGATGGGTCCCTATGTTGGTTCCACGTTTTTGTTATTGTGGATATTGCTGGGTAAACATATGAGTTCTGGTGTCTTTTTGCTAAAGTGGTATGCTTCTTTGGGTATAAACCCATCAGTGGGATTTCTGGAACCTACAGCAAGTCTATTTTTAGTTCTTTGAGAAACCACCAAACTGCATTCCATTATTGGAATTTGTCTGATATTTTCCTTATGATTAGATTGAGATTATGAGTTCTGGAGATGAAGATCACAAAGGTAAAGTGCAATTTCGTTGCAACATACACACTTCAACATGACTTACCACTATTGATGTTGACTCTGATTACCTGGCAGACATAGTGTTTATCAGGTTTCTCACTGTAGAGTGAAGTTACTCTTTTTTCCTTCTTACCATGGTGTACTCTTTGGAAGAAAATCATTATGCACAGCTTACCCTTAAGGAGTGGGAAATTATGATCATTGATGGTCAAGTATCTACCTTATTTGTTGGAATACTTCTGCATGAGAGACCTTTTTATATCAATATGTACTCGAGAATTTAAAAAAATAATTTGGGTTATAATTCAATAATGTTTTATTTATTTTGATATTCATAGTTCAAGATTTGGCCACTGGCAGTTCTCTTAGTTGGCTCCTGTGCCCCTTTGACATAATCTTCACAGTGTGTGTGCACAGGTGTGTGTGTGTGTGTTTTGTTTGGACACTTCTTTACTTATTTTACAAGATGCTCCAGGCTCATCTTGTGTGTCGTTTTCTCCAGTCCTAAAACATCCATTTCTCTATGGAGCCTTGGTCCTGTTTAATGGAGGATGGTATTAAAAATCAAGATACAGGTGTTAGGTTTGCAAATTGCTATCAGAGTGTTGTTTCTCTTAAGCCTTCTCAGATGACAGAGCAAAAAAATTTATGTGTGTACTAACCAGTGTATCTATGCATATCTATAAATATTTCTACATGAAACCATCTATATCTATATTGAGTTAACTATGAGTTCTTATTGATGTTTCCAACACTAATCCAATACCACATGGTTGTTCCAGCCCATTCCTCTTGCTTACCTGTATCCACACACTCCAACAGTGAGGATAGTACTACATTTTTGTATTTATCTTTATTAATATAAATACTGAATGCTGCACATATGAGGTTTCTGGAGCAGAGATGATTTATTGTTATTTACATCAATGAACCACCATATGGTTCCCCTGTGCCCAATTCTGATCCCCAGAGGAACACAATGAGAACTGGATGAGCACACTCACACATACAGGTCCATATTATGGGTGAGGAATCCTGCATTTTAGTGCCTCATTCCCCTGCTGAAAGAAGTTGGAAAAAGATTCACTCCTTGAGAATGATTCTGGGTTCTTGCTCTAACTCTTTGGAATGTAAATAAATCTCTCCAAGCAAGAGATGACTTTTGTTTCTGTCTTTACAACCAGGCGTGTCTTTCTTGTCCCAGGTCTCAGCCTCCCTTCTATTTAATTCCCACATTTATTCAGTAGTGACTTTGCATTTTTAATATTTTGCTGCATCTCTTTAAAGTATTGGTAGGTTATGAAATGCGTTCTTAAGATCCTAGAGATATTAGGAGAGATTAGGTAATACTGCAGCAATGCTCTGATAAGCAAAACCATGATTCCTGTCTCCAGGAGTAGATCTTAGCTTAATGTTCATAAATGGCTTATCTTTGGTTTTAAACACACCTACAGTTTCTCACATATCTTTCTTCCTCGGGACTCCAAAGCATTTTATACTTATTCTAACCTCATATTTTGTCCCTTGTGTTTCCCTAAATGATTTGTATTAACGCAACAGTAATGCTCAAGGTCAGGGTGTGTGACTATAAATAGTTATTTAGAAGAGTGTAAAAACTCCAATGGTTTTTCCAGGTAATGAGGTACAAGACAAACTCTAAGGCTGACATTTTTACTAGTGCAGTCTCCTAAATCCTGATGTCATATAGGGGACTCAGGAAAACTCTGCAATGTCATGAAATGTTAACATTGCTTTAGAGGGTTTTGTGCATTTCAATTATGACTTGTATTGGGTACTACCATTTAATTCCTGACAATTGCTCAGGTTTGACAATTCCTGATTTAGCTGTTATCTATTTTCCTATGCTTTGAAGAATGGGATGATAACGCATACTCCTTTTACAGAATATAAAAGGGCTCTGGACAGTTCTTGCAAATGTTCACCTGCATGCTTAATTTTCTGCAGTCACAGCATTAGAAAAATGCCAAAGAGAAAATAGCTCGTTTGTCTTGGTTTAGCTGGTTCCCGAAGTATGCTTTGTCACAGGGCATGACTATAGACCGGTAACTGGGGGAGTTTCTCTTTCTGCAGGTGGGACTAGCTAACAGGCCATGGTGGAGCAGGAAGTCTTTTCAAACGGTACCGAGGCTTCCTGCAGTGACACAGCCCTCTGGTTAGCTGCGGTGGCCATGGTGCCTGTAGTTAACACAGTTTTGCTCTTTGGAGCTCAGACGTTTAGAGAGCTGCATGAAGTCTTTACCCCAAGCAATCTGCAGTCATCGCTGAGCACTGCACAACGGTGTGGCTGTGTTTGCTGCTGTTTTCAGTAGCTGCCATGCTGATGGACATCTGCCTGTCGCACATTCAGTGAAGTTCCCCCAACACAAAATAGACAGTAAATGACTTTTTAGTTATCCTTTCAGTATTTATGCCATCTTTCTATGAAAAGGTGACTATATTTTATTGCCAGCTGACTGCATGTCACTTTCCAGAGGTAACTGCTTATTTCAGATAGCGTTCCAGATATCCATTTACCTACAGCCACTTTCTTTGAATCTCTCACAGTCCTAGGAGGTATATGAAACATATGAATGGTTTGCCCAATTTAAAATCATGCATGGAGGCAAAGTTATAGCATTAATTGTATTCTTTGTATAGAAGAGAGGTTCCTTGGATGACAAAAGTCTGTCATCTCTCTCTACAAATTAAGATACAGTGGCAGGAATAAAGACTATTTAGAAGTTTGATGAAAATGGTTTACTTTATTGATGTAATTGGTAACTCACCCAATTTAATTTATCCTAACAGCCTGGGAGGACTCTGCCAGTATATTCTTTTGGTTAGAGAAAGGTTAACACCTTATTGTACATTGTTTGCTTAGTCATTCATTCATTCGTTCATTCATTCATCAGTCAACAAGTTCTAAGTGGATATGTACTAAGCAGAAACCGTGCCAGTGTCAGCCCACTTCCTTTAAGTGTATGTCATTTTTCATGAATAAACAGATGAATAAATGAATGAATAGCTCTTTTCTCTTGTTCTTTCTGGTAATTGGCATTTTGAATATTGCAAAAGGGGAAATGCTGGCATACCACTTTAGGATAAGCAGATCAGAGCTTCTACCCGTACATAGGATGGCAGCAACTCCTATGTTATCTTCTCATCTGCGTTTATCCATCCACAGCATAAGAAATGGCAACAATAGTAGCAATAGTAATGACAATAAGTGGCAGAAATAGTCTTATAAGCCAGAGATCTGTACATGTAAATACTTTGATGTTTTTTCAGAGCTGAGGACTCTGACATTTAGAAAGATGAAGCTGTTACTTGCCTATCTGCTGCAGACCTCACAATTCTTACTTAGGATATATCCAAAGGACAAAGCATTGTTCTTCATGTCTTGCTTTCATGATTTTTATATTCTGATTTTTTTCCACTGTAACTAGAAGAAGGAAATGGTATTTTAAAATTGTACTCAGGGTTTATACTTTCATCCGGCAAGTTGACCACGTGCAACCCAATTCTCAAATATTTTGGGGAACCTCTCATGAGCAGGGCACTCTGTTATGTTCTCTGGGGGAGACAAGGATGGACAAGACAGGGGAAATAAAGAATGTGTACAGATAACCATAATGCAAGACAAGGTGATAAATGCTTTGAGAAGACAAAACAAGACCTGTTGTCACACAGGAGAGAGGATATATATTCCTGCGCTTCTCAGAGAAGGATTTATGAAAGAGGTAACATGGACTTGGAAATTGAGAAACTTTAAGGTTTAGACAGTTAAAAATGAAAGTGGAGGCAATTCAAGGAGAGTAAATCTTATCACCAAAGATCATTTGTTCACTTATTAATCAAAATTCATTAAGCACCTATGGTACATAGTTGCAGCCCATAAGTAATTTGTAATCTATCTGAGAGGATAGACGCCTAAGAAATAAAATGGAATGTGATAAATTTGGTAAGAGTGGTATGTACTTAGTACTTTGGGAGTACAGAGAAGGAAGCAATTTATTCTGACTAGAAGGAGAAGGAGATAACATTTGACCCGCCTTGGGGGAATAAATAGGAATTTTATGAGGGACAAGAGAAAGAATGGCATTTCAGAGGGAGGAAATATCACGTGCACATTGTCTAAGCCAGCATTTCTCCAAATGTGATTTTGGGGTCATTCTGTCAGATCAGCTGGTATGCTTACACATACAGATTCCTTGTCTCACCCCACACCTACTAAATTATAATTTTTCTGAAGAGAACCCGGCATTTGTCTTTTAAACATGTTTCTGAGTTCAACGAAGGTTAACAATTGCTGATCCAAGGATGAAGCGATGCGGCTCATTCGGGGGAATGAATAGTTCAGCAAGGCCTCAGGTGTGCGTGAGGCTGAATGACAGAGTGAGAGGGAGAGGAAAGGCACTTTTGTCAGGTGGCAATGGTGCTGTCCATTTGCAGGCAGAGTATGTAGCAGGAGTGGTGAGATGTAAAGCTAGAAGGGTGGTTGGTTGGTGCCAATTCGCGAGGGGGCTTGAATGACTCAAATCAGTTTCGTTCCTCAGAAAATGGGAGCCATTGACGTTTTGTAAATAGATGAGGGAAGGGTACAAACCATCACACACATGTGAAAACCCAAGGAGTTTCTGAAGTTACCACCCTGCCTTTCAAGCAGTAGACACTTTCACAGTTACTGAACCGATTGCTTTTTTCTCCTCCTACAAATATGCAAATTTTTAGAAAACATCTTAAAGGCGATCTGGATTCAATGCTTACTTAAGACATATTGCACATCCTCTTTGTAACACGTATTTCATGATTGTGCTTTTGACTATTTACTGGACAGCCTAAATATGCATGAGTAGTATTAATTTGCAAATTTTATGAGATAATTTTCAATTGTTTGGACCATCACATTGCGATAGTGGAGTGAATGGACCTATAAGTCAGTAGAAGGACCCACCTGGCATCACAATATGGTGCTGTGAACTTATGATGCACTCTGCTCTTTGCTGTGGATGAGAAAGTATATGCTACATTGTTAGTCTTGAATTTGGGGACCTTCAGCTGATTGTAGCTCTGAGATGGGAGGACATAATCCTAGAAATGTTCTATCAACTTTGCCTTTCTCTGTAACCTGTGAGGCTCTTGCAGGTCATTAAAAATGTAACCTGTTGGCTCTTTTTATTATCTAGATGTCTGGAACCATTACCATGTACCCCTGCCCGCCCCCACCCCACATTTCCATTTGGGGATGACCCTTACCTTTGGCAGGGAGGGCCTATTTCTTACTTTAGATCTGTCAAAGAGTGATCTCGTCTTGGGAGTGGAGGGGTGGGGGGGAGGAGAATAGTAGCTAAGTGGCCTGAGTGCTGGGGTGTCCATCCATGGGCCGACAGTTAGGCAGCTGTGCATCTTTCTGCATCTCAGCCTTATGTGGCTTCACCTCTGCACAATCTAAAGAGAGACAGTGACTGCAGAAGTATGAGGTCTGTGCTGAGGGCTGTCAAAGCAACATAGGACTCTTTCAGTCTATCTTGGAGCCTTACCTTAGGAGGTTAAAGTCTTCAGACTATGCCTTAGACCAATTTTTAAGGTTTAAAAGAAATTCCATTTTGTGCCCCATGAGTGTCAATTCATTCTCACATAGCAAAGCTGATGGCCAGTTCAGTTGTCAGGTTTTTCTCTGATAATCTGGCTACATATATACATCGATCTGGTCACACAATGCCTGAAGTGGGTAGTGTTGTGGACCTGATGTGTCATGAGTCTCCCTGTATTCCCATTACAGAAACCACTGCTATTCATAGACACAAAGTGTGTACATATTCTTCAAATGGGCACACGCCAAAAGAAAGGTGAAGGAGGTGGCCCAGGGCTTGCTGGGAGGCAAAGAGTTAAACAATTTCCCAGGATCATTGAGCTTTGACTGTTATTGCAAATGTTTGTTTCCTCATTAATGTGACTGTGAGAAGGGTCGGTCAACCAGAAGCCTCTGTGGAGATTTGAGAAGTTAAGCTCTGAGTGTGGCCTAGAATCACTCTGTTGACTCACTGTGGGGAAAAAAATAGACTTATTTTACAATGCCTAGAGTGGAAATATATGAACTTAAAAGCAAAAGATCAGGCATTTGGGTATATAAACCTTTAATGGTATGGCTCAAACCCCAAATCAAGAAGTTTCCTAACATTCGCAAAACCATGTATGTCAAGAGTGGTTCTCTATGATTTAAACTTCCCAACAAGTGCTGTTTATATACAACAAAAATAAATAAATAAGAAAATAGATGTTAGGATAAGATGTATATCATGTATATGTGAAATCTGTAGGGTTTTTTTTTCTACTACCATGGATATTTTCTTCTTCCCATAGGAAGAAGACACCCCTTGCCAATTGTCTTTCTTGGTACCAGGAGCCTTTTGTGTGGAGCAGCAGAATTTGCTGTCCCTCTTATGCCTTGTCAAGGGGGCATGATGCTGGGTAACCTTCAGGAGTAAGGGATTGAAGGAAGAAGGAAGCTGGAGTAGGGAGGTCGTGTTGAGGCCAAGTACATTCCCAGGGGTATTCTTGGCTGGATTTCTATGGACAAAATCCCCTCTCCATGTGAAAAGCGATGTGATTGGGACTTGCTTTAAATGAAGGTAGTGAAGGGGGCTGGCGGGGATCTTCCACAGCAGCAACCTTATATTTGAACTCCGCTGAAGCAGTGCAGGCTTGGGGGATGACCACTTTAGAAATTACTGATGGTGTCCAGTGTGTGCTTCTATGAATACTCCAATATTTTTGTGATCCTTGATATCTTTGAAGGGTTCTGGAAGGATTATAGAAGTGACAGAGCTCCAGTGATGACTGAAATCACTAAATTTCCTCTCAACTTTGCAGAATGGAGATTGGAGATTAAATGTGAATTATGAAACTTAAGAAATTGGGCATTTATTATACCCGGATGTGGGGAATTCATACTCATTACAAATGGAAACAAGCACCAAGCAATTTACTAAGAACATTCACAAATTTAATAATCACAGTGACTCATGGAGACAGGATGGCAGACGTTATCCTCCTTTTCAGTTGAGCAAAGAGAAACTCGGAGAAGTCAGGTGACTGTTCCATGGCTACACAGATAGTAAGTGCAAACCAGTGCCTGGGATTCAGGAAGTCCAATTCTAAATCCAAATATTTTCCTACCATATGGGACTGAAAACTAAGATACTGTGCATTTAAATGTGGGAAACAAATAGTGTTAGTATTACTGTGCACTATCAGAGTTTAACCACGTGTCATCATCACTCTACAAGGGACATTTCACAAGGCCTGTAAAAGATAGTTGAGAATTCAAAGCCAGAGAGCTGGTTAGAGACAAAACTAGTGCCAGAACTCAAACATCTTGTCTTATCATTCAAGAGCCTCTCCAAGTCACTTTGAAGTGACCTCTCCTACCATGGATGAGGTAGTACAAGACACACTACAAAATCAAGTGTGTTATTTAACAATATCAACAACCATGACAGATAACAAAACTGCTGGATGGGTCTGTGAAAAAGCCTTTCTCTTCAGTAACTAAAACACTTTTGCAGTAAAATATTTTATTCTAAAGTCTTTCAATTATTTATAAAAAAGACAACTATATAGCTACTTTTTTGCTAATAGTAACTGTGACATTATAAGATGTCCTGAAGGGAAAGTGTGTTCTCTTCAGATTGGCAGTCTAAATTGGCCAGTTCTTGATTTAATTTACTTACAGTGAAATGTAATATTGATTTGGACTCTATCTGAACACATGTCACATTGGTACACTTCAGAGAAATGAGCACTAAACTAGGAAAATAAATGTCTGGGGTCAAATCTTGGTTGTGTTGATTGTGTCACTGACTCCTCTGTGACCTTGGGTAAGTTGTTTACCATTTGGGGTCTCCCTCCTTATCTTATAAATGGGGATGATGTCTTAGCTGCTCTGACACCTTACAGGGTCATCATGAGGACCATATGCTCTGTTGTGTTTTATAATGCATGGGAAAATATTTTGTGAACTCTCCTTCTGCTAGGTGATTATTCAGAAATTCCATCATACTATTTACTAGGGTGATTGACAGAGAAATAAGCTAGATTAGCAAGGACCTCATATTACCATGTTCAAGACTCTATTCTAAGATACTTTATGTCCCTTGCATGTCATTCTTACAATCACTTTATGAAGTAGGTGTCCTTATTTCAGTTTAAAAGACATAGAATTTGAGAATCATGTTATGTAATTGACCACAAGGTTACCTGGTAGGAAAAAGTTTAGATTTGAATCCAAGTTATTCTGACTCCTAGATCCCTGCGCATGAGTGGTCCAGTGTCCTGCCTTTCATAAGAACTCAGAGGTCCATTTGCCATTGGGACCTGTTGTGGTTAGTTCCATACAGAGTAACAGCATGTTAGTGAATGGCTGACATGATAGCCCAGGCAGAGAAGCTGTACTGTAGCCATGGTTTCTGGGCCCAACTGGGTCTAGGCTCTGGACATTTCGATTGGCCACTGCAGATAACACCTGTGTTTTCCCATTGTTTTATCACAGAAGCATGGTGATAAAAGCCTCTCTTTTATAGTCCCTGTGAAATATATCGAAGTGCAGTGTTTACAAAGAATGCACTTGTTCAGTCTGCTGCTGTAGCCTTTGAGTGCTTTGGCCTTGCAGACAGCACTTATTTTAATGGCCCGAAGGAAGGAACCTTTTAAGAAGATCAAATGAGACACCTGAAAAGAAATCTGGCTTCTCAGTCCCATGGGTAGGAAAAGAAGCTTTTATGTTTCGATTTAAATTTTGAGAATTGTTTGCCTTTACAGACGCCAGGGAGAAGAAATAGATTTATATTGGAGTCCTGCCTGGAGATAAAAACTGCATACCACTAAGTTAACTTACTGCATCGTGGAGAGTGGTGGGAACGTTGGAAAGACTTGGGTTTCTTTCTTGGTTATGCCACTCAAAAGCTGTGTGACCTTGGAAAAGTGAATTAGTTTTCCCAAACCCGCTTTCTTATCTATAAAACAGAGATGGCAATGTCTTCCTAGAAGGATATGTTGAGAACTTAATAAGAAAACAAACATTTTCGACCATCAGTGGATTTATAGTAGGCTGTCAATTCCCTTGGGCCTGTGGACCTGAGACTAAAGTTTTAGTTCCACATATTGGTGTACAACCTTGAGCAAGTCATATCATTTCTCAGGGACTTTGTTTCTTACTTGGAAAGGATAAAGAACTTAAATCCGAATTTATCTGAAGTTCCTTGCACCTCAAACCTTCGATATGTCTGTAACTGATTATTTTTAGCCCAGTAACTACAAGAACTTTGACGGTTACTACTTGAGATACTTTGAGGGAAACACTTTTTAATGCCTCTGACAATGTTATATTGAGAAATCAGAAACCTTTGCAGATAAAACAAGAAAAGTGTACCTTCAATTTATTATCTGGATGTTTTAGATAAAGTTTTAAATGGTCATGGACTTGCTTGAAACATGTGTTTATCTCCCCACCAGAAAGTGCAACTTAAGAGCAGATATCTATATCTTATTCATCTTCATAACACACAGTAGAATTCTCAACACTCAGCAGTTATGTATTAACAGACTGCTTTTTCAATTTTTTAAATGTGTAGCTATCAAAGCTAAAGACTTACTTGTAAGAAGAAACAGTTTTTGACATTTTCCTAAGTGTTTATACTTCTGTTAACTCTAATGTATATGTTTTGGACTGATTTATCATTACAAGTTAGTAGCATTGAATGGGTCATGCAGAACACACTCTTCATTCAGAATTTCTCAGCAAGGGCCAACCAGAATCTATACTTTGGCAGGTAAGACATGTGTATCATGTTTATACAACTACCTTCCCTTCCACTTATCCTCCTTATCCTGGCTACAAATCTATTGATAGCTTTCTCTTTACAATGGTATCAAATCTGAGCATCACCTAGATTTTCTGGCTCTCTATTTTGTATCAAACCAGTCTCAATCTTTATTGCAAAGGGCTCTTTCCAACACACTACGTTTTCCTCTGTAGATAGAGTAGGAAAACACTGGCAAAGCCTTGACAACCATTTGATTATTTTGAGGTTATCATTTTTGTAATTGAGAACAACCTGAAATTCTAGGGAGAGTTGAAAAAATCACAGGCATGTAATATCTTTTTTTTTTCCTTTTTGAGAAAAGAGTAGCATTCAAGAAGCTTTCATTGAGTCACCAGAGACAACAGTTAGAGTGATAAAGGTTTAGTATTTCACTGAAATGGGCCCTGGTTATCTCTGTGAAATCCCCGAACTGAGCGCAGATGGTGGTATTTTAAATCCATACAGAGCTTGTCATTACAAAGAATGAAAAAGCACCTGACAAAGTCTTTGTGGTCACCATGCTACAGAGTGTCCAATGGGGAGATGAAAGAGTTGCATGGACCATTAACACTTGAGAAATTGAACAAATGTGTGGAGAAGAAAAATGTTGACTAGTAACACTAAGAGGAACTCTACTTTTCTCTAAAGGAAACCAAGAGATCTAAGATAAAAGACAAGACTAGATTTTGATGTTAAATAATTCCTGTTCTCATTCATTGAACATTTCTTTGAGCATTCACTGTGTGTCTGACACCATTTTAGCATCATGGGGAAACACTAAGTTGGATAAGGTAGAGTATCCGCTTTTGCAATAAGAACAAAAACATAACACCTTCTTATTCTCTTTTTACCTTTCAAGCCAACTGAAAATAAGACACAAGCCATCTTGCAATTCAAACAGTAGCTTTTTATTACTGATGAGGCTGATGGGAGAACATGGACAAATGGACTTGCTTAGAGTACCCTTTCTAAGTCTAGATTTTTAGACAGTCCATTCTAAGAAGAGTTTGCGTTGTCAGAGTAGACACACTTAGAAATATCATCAACCAGTTTTGTCTTTTGAGCCCAAACTGGTAGCTTTTATAATTTTCCAGCTTTTTTCTCCTAACTCACAGGCAGTAGGTTTATGTTAAAATGGTGGTATATTCTTCCTTCTTTGCAGCAAGATAATCAGTATATTAGGGAAGCCTTGCTCTAGTCTTTGTGGTGCTACTCCCTGCATATTAATATTTCCTTTTGGGTTTCTTTTTGAGTCCATTACTGGGGAGTTTCGTTTTGGTTTTTAGACAGCTTTTGAAAAGTATTGAAATAGTACTGTAAGCTAAAATGTACTTCCTTTTTTTATATCCCTTCCTAAATTGCATGTTGTCATACTGTCCAGTACCAGAACTTGTGAAATAAACCAAAATAACCACAGTTAACATCATGAGGATGCCTCAGTTTGGCTATAACTAACCCCATTCTCACTACTAAGTTCCTAGGGAGAAATAAGAGTGCACAAATAATCTTTCCTTAGTTTTTAAATAAAGTTCAAATTGATCGAAGTCCAAAAATCTGCTTAAGGACATTAGTAGGTAAGATTTGGAAGTTTTGAAGCTTGATAGGGAAAGAGATGATTTCTAGACTTGTACTTGCTTGTAGAGATGTCTTTGTACATTACTAATTCACCTCCATGATGTGGTCATCTTGTGATTTTTTTTTCCATCAGTAGAGTGGAAGTCATTTAGCTAACATTTCTTGAACATCTTCTGTGTGCCAGGCACTGTGGGTAATGCAGAGATTACCGAAGATGTAGTTTCCTTTTCTAAGAGGTTTGCAATCAAACAAACTGGGGAAAGTGGAATAATAGGTTAGAAACTAAGCCTCTCTTTCTGGTTTTATCGAATTTACAAACATCATTTTCCATTCTTTCTTCTGTACCTTCAACTCCAGCCACATTGAGTCTTTATTGTGACCAATATGGTGTATTTAAACATATGCCTGTGCCGTTACATGTGTATTTTCTTTCAGATATGACCCCTTTCATGCCTTCTCAGACAGGCAGCCTTTAAGAATCAGTTTAAATGACATTCCTTCGGCCAAAACTTCATTAGTTTTGGCCGGATGCGGTGGCTGAAGCCTGTAATCCCAGCACTTTGGGAGGCTGAGGCGAGTGGATTCCCTGAACCCATGGGTTTGAGACCAGCCTGGGCAACTTGGTGAAACCTCGTCTCCACAATAAATCAAAAATTAGCCAGGCATGGTAGCTCACACTTGTAGTTCCAGCTACTTGGAAGGCTGAGGCAGAAGGATCTCCAGAGTCCAGCAGATCAAGGCAGCGGTGGCTGTGAGCATGCCACTGCACTCCAGCCTGGGCAATGGAGTGAGACTTCTACTCAAAAAAAAAAAAAAAAAAGGTTCTTTGGTTTTCTGGAAAGAGAGATTCAGACCTTCCAGGAACTCCCTCAGTACTCTTTCCTACCTCCATTTTAGCACCAACCCCCTGCTTTAGAACAAGACAGTATCTCCTTGTTTGTTCATTCTTCGGTGGTGAACTGCAGTCGTGGCTTTCACTCTTTATCCCTTCCTATACCTGTACCTTTACCATGTGACTTTCAGGGTCCTCCCACCAAGGAGCACAGATTATTTTCCTGATCTTTGATTCTGAGTTTGACTGTGTGAATGGTTTGGCTGACAAAATGTGAGCAGTCATGAAACAGAGCCTGGAGAAAGTACTTGAGTGTTTTGGGTGTGTTCTTGTGCTTCTTCCATGCCTTGAGGATATGTCTGGGGCAGACTCTTGGAGGATGAGAGATGTATGGAGCACAGATAGCTTGCCCCAATAGTACCAGACAAAACCAACTACGATCAGCTGACAGCCAGTTGAACCCAGACAAGCCGGGCCAGGTACAGAGTAACTGCGCTATAAACAGTCCAGAATATAACACTGACCCATAGGGCAGATTGCTTTAATAAAGATATATTTATTGCTTTATATCACTGAGTGTTTGTGGTTAGATTTCAGATAGCTATTTTGTGGAAATGAATAATTGATAACTCTTGTGTTCCCATCATTAAACTGTGAGTTTTCTGAGAACAGGAATTATATGTCATTCTTTTTCTTTCCCAAAACCTAGCATAGAGAAAGCATATTTTTTTGAATGAAAATTAGCCTAGATAAATATTGCACTCTCAAATTAGAGATTACCCCCCAAGTTGTTTAAATTTGGCTTTAATAGCACCCAAAGTGTTATATAGATTCAATGCAATTCCTGTCAAGATACCAATAAAATTCTTCACAGAAGTAGAAAAAAAACCCTCAAAATTTAAAAAAAAATTTTAATTTTAAATATGTGGGGTGCAATTCAGGGTTAGGTATACAAATGTTCATTATGCAAATACCCTTGTTGGTGAGGTGTGCCACCCCCTCCTCTGGCAGTTTCCCACTACTGCTAATCCCTTTCTTACAGTATTGCGATAGTTGTTCAAGGTCCGCTTATGAGTGAGAACATGTGATACTTGGTTCTTTGTTTCTGTGATAGATCACTCAGTATTATAGCCTCTAAGTCCATCCAAGTTGTTGTGAAGTTCTTAATTTTGTCTTTTTCTGTGGCTGCATAATATTCCATTGAGTATATGTTACCACTCTTTTAAAATCTAGTCCTCTCAATGGGCAGCACAATTCGTTCCATGCTTTTGGTATTGTGAATAATGCTGCAATAAATATACGTGTGCAAGTGTCTTTTCTATAGAGTGATTTGAGTTCCTTTGGGTATGTTCCCAATACGGGGATTGTGGGGTCCTATTGAAGGTCAATTTTTAGATCTTTTAGGAATCGCCACACTGTTTTCCACAGAGGCTGTAGTAGTTTACACTCCCACTAACAGAGTAGAAGTGTTCTGTTTTCACCACATCCTTTCCAGCATCTGTTGTTTTTTGAGTTATTGATGATGGCCATCCTGACTGGAGTTAGGTAGTATCTCAGTGAGGTTTTAATTTGCATTTCTTTGATGACTAGTGAGGCTGAGCATTTTTTCATGTGTCTGTTGGCTGCTAGTATGTCTTCTTTTGAGAAATGTCTATTCATATCTTTGTAGTGGGGCTGTTTGGTTTTTTTTTTCTTTTTAACACGAAAAGCCCCTCAAATTTATATGGAACCACAAAAGGCTTCAAATAGCAAAAGTAATACTGAGCAAAAAGAGATTAAATTGATGCTGCAAAGCTATGGTAACCAAAAGAGCATGAAACTGGCATAAAAGCAGAAACATAGACTAATGGAACAGAATAGAAACTCAGAAATAAATCAATGCACTTATAGCCAACTCATTTTCAACAAAAATTCTAAGAACATACATTGGGGAAATGCATGGGAAACTGCATATCCATAAGCAGAAGAATGAAACAAGACCCCATCTCTTACCATATTAAAAAAAAAAAATCAGCCGGGCTCGGTGGCTCAGCCTGTAATCCCGCGCCTTTGGGAGGCTGAGGTGAGTGGATTGCCTGAGCCCGCGGGTTCGTGACCCGCCTGGGCAGCGAGACCTCATCTCTACAATAAATCAAAAAATCAGCCGGGCGTGGTAGCGCATGCCTGTAATTCCGGCTACTCGGAAGGCTGAGGCGGAAGGATCGCCGGAGCCCGGCAGGTCGAGGCTGCGGTGGCCGGGAGCGGCCACTGCACTCCAGTCTGGGCGACAGAGTGAGACTCCAACTCAAAAAAAAAAAAAAAAAATTCTAATAAAAAGGTAAAAATCAAATAAAAAAGTATTAAATCTAAGACCTAAAACTGTGACACTACTAGAATAAAACATTGAAAAAAACACTAAAGGACACTGTTGTGGGACAGGTTTTTTGGGTAAGAACTCAAAAGTACAAGCAACCAAAGCAAAATTAGAAAAATAGATTACATCAAACCCAAAAGCTTCTGCAAAGCAGATGAAAAAATTAACAAAGTGAAAAGATAACCTGCAGACTGGGATAAAATATTTGCAAACTATCCATCCAGCAAAGGATTAATAATTAGAAAAATAAGGAATTCAAACCACTCAATAATAAAAAATAAAATAATCCAATTGAAAAATGGGTAAGAGATTTAAATAGAAATTTCTCAAAAGAGACATGCACATTGTCAACAGGTATATGGGCAAAAAATGAGTAACATTACTAATTATCAGGAAAATGCGTATCAAAACTGTAGTGAGATGTTATCTCACCCCAGTGAGAATGGCTATTATAAAAAAGACAGAAAACAAAACAAAAAACAAGTGCTGGCGAGGATGCAGAGCACAGGAAACACGCATACACTGAGGGTGGGAATGTTAAGTAGTGCCGCCATTATGGAAAACGGTATGGAGGCTCTTCCAAAATGAAAACTAGAACTGCCAAACAATTTAGCAATGCCACTGATGGGTATATATCCAAAAGAAAGGAAATTAGTTTATGGAAGAGATCTGTGCACGCCCATGTTTATTATAGCACTATTCACAATAGCCAAGATACGGAATCAACTTGAGAGTCCATCAATGGATAAATAAAATGTGGAACATATATACCATGGAATATTATTCAGGTCATTTGCAGCAGCAGGGGTGGAGTGGAAGTGCATTATGTTAAGTGAAATAAATCCGGCACAGAAAGATAAATATCACATATTCTCACTCATACGTGAGAGCTAAAAAAGTAGATCTCAAGGATGGTAGAGAATAGAGGGGTGGTTACCAGAGGCTGGGAAGGGAAGGAGGGAGAGAGAAACAAAGAGAAGTTGGTAATGTGTATGAAAATAATTAGGTAGAAAGAATAAGTTCTTGTATTTGATAGCATAGTAGGGAAACCATAGTTAACAGTAATTTATCGCATATGTCAAAATAGCTAGAAGAGAAGCATTGTAATGTTCCCAACACAAAGAAAGGATAAATGTCTGAGGTAATGGATATCCCAGTTATCCTTGCTTGATCATTACACATTGGATGCATGTTTCTTTCTTTCTTTTTTTTTTTAATGAGTTGAAGTCTCACTCTGTCACCCAGGCTGGAGGGCAGTGGCACGCTCCCGACCATTGCAGTCTCGACCTGCTGAGGTCAGGCGCTCGTTCCACCTCAGCCTTCCAAGTAGCTGTAACTACAGGCATGTACCACCATGCCCGGCTAATTTTTTGATTTCTTGTAGAGATAAGGTCTCGCCAAGTTGCCCAGGCTGGTCCCAAACCCATGGGCTCAGGCAATCCTCTCACCTCAGCCTCCCAAAGTGCCAGGATTATAGGCGTGAACCACCGCACCTGGCTGGATGTATGTTTCAAAATGTCACATATATTCCCAAATATGTAAAACTATAATAGACTGATAAAATAAAATTCGACTGAAGTATATAATAATTTTCTAATGGGTGTAGTCCATTTATTTTGCTAAGGTTTCCTTAGGCTAACATTTATGATGTCTGTGTACATTATAGCAAAATTTGAAGAAGAGTAGACATTCAAGAAGTAAAGAAGCAAGAGAAGACAAGTTGGGAATGAAATGGAAATGTCACTGTTAATCAGCCGCTGACCATATAAAACAGATAATCCAATGATCTCTGTTGTCCTCCCCACCCTGCCCCTTCAGGCTGCTATCAGTCATGATCTATAAAAAATATTTCTAGTCACCATTTTCAGACTATTTAGAATGGTTATGGTTTGCCGCTGAAATAGTTCACGTTATTATTAGGGTAGACCCAGATATTTTATTTCTGTTTGTTTGTATACATTTTAAAAAGCACAGAGTTGCTAGTTAAAGGAGCAAAATCAAGTGGTTTAATTGTTTGTCTGCTGGTGTCCTAGTGATGAGGTCATCCACATCGCTGAAAATTGGGTTTTAGGGACAGTTTATCAGTTTTTGATGGAAGCTAAAATGTAAACAGGGAGTTAATTGGAAAGTTGAGAAGGCATTATGGGAGAAGTCAGTATTGAAGAACGAGTGAAGACAATAAACAGGAGTCTATAATTTCTCACATGAGGCTGCCCCTGGCTCATGGCCTTCCTTGAGCTCTTACATACTGTACTCAATGAATGATATATCCATTCAGAACATGCTCTACAAATATAACATTCTGGCAGGGTGTGGTGGCTCACATTTGTAATCTCAGCACCTTGGGATGCCTAAGTGTGAGGATTACTTGAGCCCAGGAATTTGAGATCAGCCCGGGCAACATAATGAGTCCTTGTCTCTCAAAAAAAAAAAAAAAAAAAAGAAAAAGAAGAAAAAAAATTAGCTGGGCATGATGGCACATGCCTATAGTCTCCCAGCTACTCAGGAGACTGAAGCGGAAGGGTGGCCTGATCCAAGGAGACTGAGTATGTGGTGAGCCATGATCCTGCCAGTGCACTCTAGCTTGGGCAACAGACTGAGATCCTGACTCAAAACAAAACAATAAATGAGCAAAAGCCTTAAAATTCTACAGGTTTGGAGAAATATCAAAAAGAATCTGTCTCTTCAGGCAAATTTCTTTCCATTTCCATTTGAAAAACACTGAGTAAATATTGTAAAATTAAGATACTTTTAGTATCTTTTGGAGGAAGGGTAGGGAAAGTCATTTTTGATAAAGTGTTAAGAAATATAAATTAGGAAACTTGCCTAATACTGTAATGACTTCTTACGTACCAAATGTTGTCATACTGGCATGAAATGTTTGGATCTGACAAATATGAACTTTCAATATAGTTACTGTTTAAAAGTCTAGTAAGAAGGGGGAAGTGCAGGTCTACTAAGGTCTTTATCCGGGTCTTTGTTGTTGCTGTTTTTTTGAATTGGAGTCTCACCCTGTCGCCCAAGTGTACGGCGGCATGCTCACGGTCACCCCGGCATCTACCTGCTGGGCTCTGCAATCCTTCCGCCTCTGCCTTCCAAGTAGCCGGAACTACAGGTGAGTGCTACCGTGTCTGGCAATTTTTTAATTTATTGTAGAGATGAGGTCTCGCCAAGTTGCCTGGGCTGGTCTTGAAGCCGTGGGCTCAGGCAGTCCACTCGCCTCGGCCTCCCAAAGTGCTGGGATTACAGGCTGAGCCTATCCAGGTCTTTGTAAGTGACTACTTCCTGTCAAGCAGTCAGTACATCACAGTGTTGGTTGGTATTTTTTTAGTTTGTGTTTTTCTCACTCCTAAGTCATTTTATAGTGAGGCTATGCCTTATACCTTAACCCGTTTGTCAGAATCATAAAGTGAATTCTGTGATTCTTATGGAAAAGCTAAGTTTATTTCAAGGTTTTTTGAACGACTTTGAAAATGGTCATCACTTACTGTGCTCAAAGTCAGTCAGAACTGCTGATTGTATTTCTCAAGCTAGATATCCGTCAATATAAAGTCAGCCTTCTGGGAAGAAGCCTGGCATCATGAAAGGAGAGTGGATTTTAGGTTAAGATAGATTGGCATCCCAATATTCACGCTGCCATTTACTAATTACATAACTGTGGCTGGCTACCTAGCCTAGCTGGGGCTCAGTTTCTTTATTTGTGAAATTGTGTTAATCTAAGTATTAGGAATTGGCACAAGTGAAGTGTATGTATCAAGTGTTCCCAACACGTAATTCTTTTCGATCGCTTTTGGTTTTCTCATGTTTAACTCATATAAGCTGAAGTGAATCAAATAAACCAACACTGGTTTTAAATGAAGAAATGAAAGCCCAGAACCCAGGATTAGTATGGATTTGGCAGTGTAATGTTGTGCTGAGCTGAACCTTCTACAACCTATAATTATACGTCTAGACTCTGACTACTAAGGTGCTGGGCTTAGATTAAAGTCAGTTGGTGAAGATGAAACCCAGAGCTACCAGCTCATTAGTAATCTCCCCAGTCAGGCCTTCCACATCACTGTTTTTGCCTCTTTAGGCTCAAGAAGTTAATGGCATTTTTAAAAAAATGAGTTTTCAAGGTTTGATGATAACAACTGAGCTGTATATATTATCTGCTCCATTTCTGACCCCATGAAACTGTAAAAGGCAGAAATGTAGCACAGTGATTTTATCCAAGCTCTTGGAGAAATCTGCAAACACACACATTCACACACAGTTTAGTTATTTACATTTGGAAAAACAATTCTAAATTCAATCCTAGATAAGTACTTTTAAATGCAAACTTCACTACCTATTCCATTTCTATCGAACATTGAGCCCCAGAGAAAGCGTTCAGGGATATGGTAAAATCTGTGTAATTTGAAGGAGAAAATATGCCCATAGTGAAAGATTTGGGAAGAAGTCCTCACAAATGTGAGAGAAATGGAATCTTTTCCTGTCAGATTTTGTAGGATGAGATGCCGATCTAAGGTTCTGCTATTGAGATCATGAGAATACAAAATATACAGGATGCTTTACGGTCTCCTCTTTCCTTCCCTCCTCAAAAATGTTGGCCTGGGGTCTGGACGACCATCTCTGTGTTGACCCCCACCCCCATTTCTGCTCTTTCTGGAGTTCCAAGCAGGTGATCTGATCATCTTGCTCTTGCTTTCTGATCATGAAGAGTCATTAGACCTAAGAGGGGAACTGTGGCAGTGGAACCTGAATGAGACAAAAAGTCTGTAGAGAATTGTTGGTTGCCTTTCACCATTTAAATGCAAAAAAGCCTGTAAGAGGTCAGAAAAGAGCATTCAAAGAAAAAGGTGGGTCTTTTTGTGAAGATGTGATTCTTTTCTACAATGGCACAGGTATGTCAAGGTAAATGGACCTTTAACTTCAGTATAAAATGGTTCTTCCAGCAGAAATTCTCCTGCTGTACAGCAAGAAAGCCTCAGGAAAAGGATTTAGGAATGAATAAGAAGCCCTTATCTGCCATTTTCATCTCTCTGTTTTTATAGTTATATCACATTAACTTTAATGAGGCCAAATGTCTATCAAGCTTTAGAACTGTAGAAGAAATTTTAAGGAGAACGATTATAGATCCAATTCAGAGAATATACTCTGGATAGTCAGTTAAATCTTTTTTCTTCTTATTAAGGCTGACTTTTTAAAAATAGGAGCCTTTTACATTTTGTGCTATGTGACATAACCTAAAAAAAAAAAAAAAAACTTAGAGAATCCTGTGATAAAATTTTAAAGTGAAGTGTTTTGAGAAGTAAAAAGAATATGATGTGAGAAATCTTTTGACAGAAAGATGACAAGCAGGTAGACAGAAGAGACTTATGCATGCTAGTTGAAGAAAAAACTACCAAAAAAGTATACATCATATAACAATGGCCTCGGATGAGTAATTTTCTTTTTATTTCATGGCTAAAAATTGTTTAATGATTTCAACACTTATCCATTTTTTGTTTGAAGTATAATTCAAAACTCTATATCAGTCCTTTGAAGGTGAAGGCAGGTATTTATTTAAAATGAAGAAGGATTACAGATTTTCAGCTACACAAGTCATAATACAGAAGAGAGGTATAGTCGGAGACTTTCTGGGAACGTCTCTGTGCTATGACTCCACTTGTCGAAGGCGTGTAAGGATGACTAACCTCTCTTCCTACTAGGGAGAGAAAGCATTTCAGAACAAATGTAAAAAACTTCTTTTCTAGGTAGAAGCAACCAGTTCTGTAATTTAATTCTATTCTATGCCAATGTCTGGAATTTCTGGAGAATGGTGAAAAAAAATCTCCATGATGTTCAGTAAATTAGTTTTAAAATTTGCCTGTGGGTGATGAAAGGCATGTTTCCCTGAGGGAAGCTTTAGATGAATTTTCTTGCTGCCTGATTTGGCTGGGTCTGTGACAATAGAGAATGGTGTATGGAGGAGCAAGATGATTTCAACTGTTCATTGTCAAGTCTAATATGATGTCAGGATTGCATATTAAAAATTCTCCACAAAGGAAAAATTTATTCAGCACATGATATTTTAATCAAATTATATTATGCTAAATGTTAAGTATCCAGTTTTGCAAAAATACTTAGCCTCATCTCATACTCTCAGGTGATGTGCAAACTCAATGGCTCTTCAAAAGCTATGAGCAGATGGGGACTAAAGCTCAGAGTCTCTGATCTTCCAAGCCACACTGGACCACAGGATTTCTCTCTGATCATGACTCTACAGTCTGGAGTGTGGGCAAAGGAGCTTGCATATAAAATATCCTCGGGGGTCTCAGAGTCTCATAGGCAGTTCAGTATGTGGTAATAGTTTAGTGTCTTGAGAGCTATCAACTATCCCAAAACAATGACGAACTGAATGGCACCAGGTTCTTCTCAGAAAAATCACCAATGTCATACCATAATAGACACTCATAAAAACCACTACCATTTAGTGCTCATGTACCAAGTACTGGGCAGTCCAACAGGTTCAATTTCTTTACATGTAAATGAGAAAATAGAGACTCAGAGATTGTTAGGAATTTGCCTAAAGTCATGCAGTAGAGCCAGGATTGACCCCAGGTCTGTGTTTTTTCAAAATTTCATGATATTTCACTACATCACATTGCCCTCCGAATGGCGAGGGAATGTCATAGTTAAGTTCAGCTGTTCCAAAATACTCCCAAACAAAAGTTACTTAAAGTTTATTTCCCTCTTTTGTTCCAGGTCAGATTTAATTGCCGGGATTTGTACCTATAAGGTCATGCCTAGTTGCAAAATAAGATGGAAAATGAGGTTTTTAATCTTAATGGCCGTGAGACTAGATAATACTAAGAGGTTCTATTATTATGGAAAAAGGAAAGCATAGTTATTGGAAGTAAATTAGAGACTGTCACGGATTTTTTTTTTTTTTTTTTTTTTTTTTGAGTTGGAGTCTCACTCTGTCGCCCAGGCTGGAGTGCAGTGGCCGCTCCCGGCCACCACAGACTCGACCTGCTGGGCTCCGGCGATCCTTCCGCCTCAGCCTTCCAAGGCTGAGCCACCGATTTCATATAATCGGATATTCATATTTCATATCCGATTTCACGGATTTTTCATATAAGGGAGTCTACTTGTCTCATTTTAGTGAGGATTCTAAGTTCCAGAGAGTTATATAAATTAACCAAGGTTACACATAATTTGGTGGAATAGCAAGTTCTAGAAACCAGTTCTGACATCTAGGCTTCTGCTTTATCTACTATATCACAATGGCTGTGCAGTGTTACTGTCCCTGGTGAAAAATCTGACCACAATGGCATTATTCCCAATATATACTGACCACAATGGCATCATTCCCAATGAATACTAAAACTGTTTTATGGTCTTCCATGAGTTAATTTGAAAAATACATACATATTTGCACATTTTTGTTTTTCTTAGAATGGTGATTTTTTTAAAAGGCAATCCTCTATAGCTGTGGAAATGTACTATGGGAGAATTGCGTGCAATTTTTTAATGGACAGAGAGAGAGAACAAATTCTGGGATTTATTGCACTGTGCATTTCACTTGGATTGCCTGATGGATCACTGGAATTTAATTTTAATTAAAAATAGGGTGCATCATAGCCTAATAATCTATAGCTTCATACTGTCATGCAATTTTTGGAAAGCAATAGAAAATTGAAATCGTTCTTGGGTAATGAAAATGTTTATGTTCTCAGTGCACGAGCCAATTCACAATTTACTTCTGATTCTTGAAAACCCATGCTTTGTGAGCACTCTGATTAAGAAAAAAATGGAATTTATTGTGATATATCATCAGCTTAGTGCAGAGCTGCCCCCTCCCCCAGAGGAGTAGTTGAATAGACAATAGATTGTGCAGGCATAGTAATCAAAAACCAAAACAAAAGTGGGACAGAGAACTGACTGTTCCAACTACTACTATCGGCTCTTCACTATCACATGCTTCCTTTGTTTGGGCTTGCCAGGATATCTTTTGCCAATGTTCATCAATACCAATACCAATATTTTCTACTGATACAGTGCTTTCATCTGAAGAACAATCTAGTGATGTGAAAGGAAAGAGCGATAATTTGAGATATGTTGATTATATTACAAGTAGTAAATGAAAGACTCATGTTTGACTGTGAGCTTAGTGTAGGTCTTTTTGGGGAAAGGGTGTTTTGCATATACAAATGTATCTTCCTGGATGGAAGTACAGGTAGCAAAGTTGCAGTCATTTCATGACTAAGTCTATAGAAACAAACAATATCCAGTCTAGTAGTTGAATTATGTTGCTAGACTTTTGGTTCAATGGGTTTGAGGCCCAATTTGTCTTTTTTTTTTTTTTTTTTGAGTTGGAGTCTCACTCTGTCGCCCAGACTGGAGTGCAGTGGCCGCTCCCGGCCACCGCAGCCTCGACCTGCCAGGCTCCGGCGATCCTTCTGCCTCAGCCTTCCGAGTAGCTGGAACTACAGGCGTGCACTACCATGCCGGATAATTTTTTGATTTATTGTAGAGATGAGGTCTCGCTGTCCAGGCGGGTCTCCAACCTGCGGGCTCAGGCAATCCACTCACCTCAGCCTCCCAAAGGCATCTTTTTTTAGTGTAAGAATTTTAATCCTGGGAAGCCAGAGCAGCCATGCTAAGTTTTACTGTTTTTATCTTTCCATCAGCATCTTTTACTATGCCCAGAGCCCCTGCTGCCCTGTGGTTTCTTGTTGTGCTACCTTGTCTCTGTACTCTTCACACTGCTCCATTTTCTACTTGGTTTAAGAATTCTACTTTGAGCAACATAAAGGGTACCTGGTCCCAAACCAGGGGAAGTAAGGGCCAACCGGAGGCCCAAATTACAGCTACAGGTAGCCTACTATGTAGTTAATCCTTACTTGTACCCCACATCTCTAGAATAAATTAAAATTTAAATAAAAAGGAAAAATAAAGAATTCTACTTTGTCATCCTGTCTCCTCTTAGAAAGTCTGTTTATGATCAGGAAATATAGATGTAGACATAGATATAAACAGATGTAGACATAGACACAGGTGTAGACATACACAGTTGGATTCTTGGTTGACCACCCCTTTTCACTGGAAGGCCATAGTCTGTGCTGTCATGTGGTCAATACAAGATTTTTCCCTTGTGATAGGTGAAGGAAAGGATATTTGCTCTTTCCCTTGCATCCATTTATTTTTATCTTTCAAAAAGTCAAACTTAACCAGTTCCATGGAACTGACCAAATTGTATTTCAAATACTCTGAGGATTACTTTGGCTTCTCAGTGACTGGTACTGATGCTAACGCTTTGTCTCTACCATTTTTGCAAGTTGAATACTTACATGAACTTTGGCAATGCTTTGGATCATTTTTGTCTTTTTGGCATGACAACTCAAGACTTTCTAAGTTTAGTCTGTTGCCAGACAAAAAAATCTCAAGAAGTAAGAGCTGTTTAATTTTTGGTTGTAGCCTCAGAGCAACTTATTAGCCTTCTATGCTCTCTACCCACTCTTTCCTGCATGCTCACATCTTTTCATATAAGGATTAGAGGTGAAATCAAAATTTTTTTCATCTCTGTAGGTCAATAACTTTCATGATACAGAATACAATGGATTTTACCCTAGCTGTAGGGTTGGCAGCTGGCTGGAATTCAGCTTTTAGGAAGGGTCCTTCATCTCTTCAGACTCAAAGGATCTAAATGGTCATTTCCCTATTTTCCTAGTCAAGGTGCTTGGGTCCCCTAGACTTGCTGATGACTTTACTTATCCACCTATGAGATAACAGTCTGTCTTCTGCTCTCTGCTTTCCATAGGACAAACTTAAAGAACTGATCTTGACTGATAAGGAATCTTCCTAGGCAACAGATGGATTTTTGGAATGGGCACTTCTGATAAGACATTCATGGGTGGAAATTTCAAATGCCATTGCATACTCATTGAAGAAAGATCCTAGGGTAGCTGGAAACCATTACCATCTCCTTCAAACTGCCCAATAAATAAGGTTGAACATGGACTCAAATCATAGACTCAGAATGCGAGTAACATTTTAGAGTTAATGTTGCTTACTTTTTGTACATCTAAGTAACGACATCTGGATATTTTAAAACATATTTACTTTTTTCTGGAAATTCAATTTATTGGGTTTATTCTGAACATGCCAGGGAAGGGGCACGTTTTACTTCAATGAGTGTAATTTGCTGCTACTTTGTGAAATGAGAGAAAGAGATTATGATTAGAAGTCTCTTACTTTATGGTCAGCAATTTGAGATTTGTTTCTATATTGTGAATAAAAAACAATTTAAGGAATTAAAAAAGGTAAAACCTAAAATTTTAGCAATAAAGCTGAAGTAAAAAGTGTGACCTGAGCTGTAGTTCACATTAAGGGTTAGAAACAAAAACAAAACAAAAACAAAATCTCAGCAAGAATTTTTATGTGCTGTTATTAAAAGAAGAGAAGCCCTGAGATAACTTCTTCTGTCTCCATATTGCACTATAAAATCATAAATATAGGGTTTTGCAATAAAAAGTGACATAATTCTACCTTTTATTGTTTTAGTAAATTTATGGGTAGAGAGTGGGAAATGTCATAGAATGATTGCACATCTCTTTAAATTTAGTTCAATGATTTCTCCCCTTTATTTCTCAGAACCTGTCCCATCTGATCAGCCAATCTATTACACATTTCTTGAGATACTTGGCGAAGTGTGGTCTAATAGTGCACTATTTGCTTCTAATGATTCTAATTAAGCTTGAGAAAAAGTCAACATTAAGAATCAGGAAACTTGCCTTTAAATCTCATTTTGGGGAAATCAATTTATCTCAACTTTTGTTTTTTCACTTATAGAATAAGGGGCTTGCATATAAATGTGATAAGCCAGATTCTTTGCCTCAAAGAATGGAAGGGAGAAGCTACACTGGAGATATGATGCATGTCTGACCCCCTGCACTTATGAAAGTGACAGAGTGACTTTGTGCACATAAAACCTCAGCTTTGAGGACCTGGAACAATAGTTCTGAAACTTTAGTGTGCCCAAGAATCTATTCCCTGGGCAACATATTAACAATTACATACTTCTGGGACTCACTATTGAGATTTTTTTTTTAAATTTTAAAGATGTGGGGTACAATTCAGGATTAGGTATACAAGTGGTCATTGTACAGGTAAAGTTTGGGCCTCCCTTTGGTCTCTACATTGCCTGGTTTGAGATCAGGTAAATTTATTTATTTATTTATTTATTTTGGGTTGGAGTCTCATTATCGCCCAGACTGGAGTGCAGTGGCCGACAGCCTTGACCTGCTGGGCTCTGGCGATCCTTCCGCCTCAGACTTCCAAGTAGCTGGAACTACAGGCGCGCGCTACCACGCCCGGCTAATTTTTTTGATTTATTGTAGAGATGAGGTCTCACCAGCCCAGGCGGGTCTCGAACACGCGGGCTCAGACAATCCACTCACCTCAGCCTCCCAAAGGCGTGGGATTACAGGCTGAGCTACTGAGCCCGGCTAAGGTACATTTATTAACGGTATCCCCCTCCATTAAATCAGGTACCCTCCTTCCCACCCCTGGCAGTTTTTGGCTACTGCCAATCCCTTTCTTATAGTATTATGGTAAATGTTCAGGGTCTGGTTATGAGTGAGAACATGTGGTATTCTATTCTTTGTTTCTGTGATAGATCACTGAGTATGATAGACTCTAAATCCATCCAAGTGGCTGTAAAGTTCATAATTTTGTTCTTTGTGGATGAGCAATATTCCATCATGCATATGTACCACATTTAAAAACATCCAGTCCAGTTTTGATAGGCAGCATGTTTGGTTCAATGTTGTTGTGATGTAAATAGTGCTGCAATAAACATGTATTTGCAGGCATCTTTTTTGTAAAGTGACTTAAGTTCCTCCAGGTATATTCCCAGAAAGGGGATTGCTGGGTCGTGTGGAGGGTCAATTTCTAGTTCTTTTAGGAAACTATGGAGCTTTTGATTCATGAAGTCTGGTGTGAGCTTTAGTAATCTGTATATGTCACCAGTGCTCAGATGGGTCTTATACATATGCTCCTGGGATCACCTTTTGGGAACCACTGCCTTAAAGGATATGGCATAAGACTAGCCTGCACAAGCTACCAGTTGATAAGAGCTGGTGTTTTCACACGAGTTTCTTGAAACTCAGCAGATTTTAAGCTTAGTTAATGATTGGTTGAATTTCTGCTAGGTGTGTTTTTAAATAAAATTTAGCTCCAGGCAGAGAATACAGCCCAAAGGGCTATGTTGTATCACCTAGTTCTGGTTAGCAGTGAGTGCTTGGTGATTCCTTCTAGGAGAGGCCTGGCTCTGCCACTTGATATATGGTGTGAGGCACTCTATATTCCCTTGGAAGCCTCTATTTTCTCTCTCTAAAACGGGGGTGATATAATACCTTTTACACAGCTTCATCATGATGAATACACATTATGATGCATATAAAGCAGTTAGCAGAGTGCCAGGTATGCAGTAATGCTGAGTACTTGTTGAGAGCAACAGGTGAAACACATTTGACTTAGCAATTAATATTTTAGTACAACTTTCCCTTAAATTTTCAATTTATTCTTGAAGCATTTATTAGCTGTTTGTTAATCATGAACCGAGCACTCTGATATGGTAGGATTGAATTACATGAACAGAAGAGGCAAAATGAAGATGAGAAAGGCCTTCTCTGACTCCAAAGAGATGTGCAGGTAGTTATAGTAGCCGTCGACTAAGACAAGGGCATGAAAGCTATGGCAAGAGGGGAAGGAGTTCAGCATGCCTTACTTCTGGAAGTAAGTCTTTCCTTATTACAAACTGAGGCTGATGATTTGGCTCAGGGTCTGAATTCACCTTGGTCTAGAGTTAAAAGGAAGGGCTGCCAGAGAGCTCTCAGTAGTTACCCTACATATTTCCAAGTTGCAATATGTATCACAAGCTGTTATGATTTTCCCTGTCAAATGGTTAATTCACAACATGTTTTTAAAATAAAATAAAATTGAGGAATGGTCCTTCTCTTTTTATTTGCTTATGAATTTTCTGCGAAAATTTTGAAAAATCAATGAGAATAAAAAAGCAAAACAAATCCTTAACAAAAGGAGGCAGTATTATATATATTTTCCTGACTGGTGTGCGGGCAAAGGATTTCTTTGAATTTGCTGATGCTTTCTTTTTGAGTTTCGCCAACAGATCTTCCTAATGAGAGAAAGCTTCCACTTAGAAGGCTGAGGCAGAAGGATCACCGGAGCCCAGCAGGTCGAGGCTGCGGTGGCTGGGAGCGGCCACTGCACTCCGGTCTGGGCGACTGAGTGAGACTCCAACTCAAAAAAAAAAAAAAAAAAAAAAAAAAAAAAGAGAGAGAGAAAGCTTCCTGTGGCAGACTACTCAAGACCTTTGTAAAACATACAGGAACACTACCTGGGTCAGAGACATAGCCAACATAGATAATTTTTCCTGAAAGAAATAATCTCCTCTCTAGTTCTCTCAGAAGTCACTGATGGAGGGTTAAAAAAAATTAGAATAAGGTTAACTAGATCTCAGTTTTAGGATGTCTGAAAAAAATCTGCAACCTAGAGATAAAGAATTCATATATATTTTTTGAAAGGACACAACGCTGTCTAAAGAGTAGACAGTCACTTCGGTTAGAAGCAGTGGTCCTTAGAGAGAGAAGAGGGGAGTTGAATCTGTCACTATTTCTTGACCGCTCTGCAGCTCCTGCCTGCTTCATTAGCAATGGGCAACATAGTACTTCTAATTAAGAAGTCATTTAAAATAATTTGCAAAGAGCAGGGACATGTCAAGTGTGGAAAGTTCCTCATATAGGAGCACTTCAGGGCTAATGATGATGAGACTGACAGCAGTTGGGGACCTCAGAATCTTAACTCTGGCAGCTTGAAAGAGCACCTAATTAGTGCCTGTGCTTCTGTTAAAAATAAAATAAAGGAACCAATAAATGGTCCTGGGCCAGGTAATTTTCAGTGGGAAAAAGCCCTCATGCACTCCAGGAATCCTGCTATTCCAAATAAACGAATCAATAACAAGGGAAAATTCTATTAACAGAGAAATGACTACCTCCACTGAAACTGCCATGATAAATAGCTCAGAAAGCAAAGGAAACTGCCAGATTCCTGTGCAGTCATTTAAACCAGCAGCAGGTGTTCTCTAAGACCAACTTGGATTTCTCTACTTTGGCTTGTTAAATAATTTGCAGTGGCACATACAGCGTACTGTCTTTCAGAGATAAAGAAAGTGACAGTGGCCTATCTTTCAGTGTAGCCTCATTGGAAGGACTTGAGAGTCAGAGGGGCCTTGGTTTAAATTTTAATTTGCCATTCACTAATTGAATGATACTCACTCTTCTTTAAACTTATCTAAGCCTCAGCTTCCTCATCTGTATGATGAAAATAGTGTCTGTTTCACAGAACTTGTGAGGATTGATTATGATATATGGTAGTTACTAAAAAATTGTAGCCATAATCATTCATGTTTTTCTAACACTGGGGATCCATTCATTCAAATTTTTTTTGAGTGCTTATTATACTCTCAGCCCTTGTAGGTTCTGTTGGCTTTGTCATGAATATCTGTGTTATACTACATTATTCCCTAGGTGATAGTCAATGAACATATGTGAAAATAAAGCTTTTTTGATAACTTTTAATACTTGATCCAGGAAGGTATTGTTTTATAAAACGTACAATTGGTGAAATTTTTCAAAATATGGAAAATATTATCATGTTGGGTTATCCCAAATGACTCTTGACAGGGTAGAAGATGACTTTCTTCCTTAAAGGAAAAAAGTTTTGTTAACATTGAGGATATTCTCCTGAATGTGTCATGGTGTTCTCCAAAATGAAATTGCTAATTGAGTTAATCATGACCCTCTCACTGAAATAATATAATCTTCAACTTGTTATTTTCAGCATAAAGCTTTATTTGCATTTCTGTAATTTGTTTCATTTATTTTTATCGTATTTATTTTTTAGTTGGAGTCTCATTCTGTCGTCCAGACTGGAGTGCAGTGGCGTGCTTATGGCCACTGCAGCCTCTTCTTGCTGGGCTCAGGCAATCCTTCCACCTCAGTCTTCCTAGTAGCTGGAACCACAGGTTCACAAAAGACACACATGCACAAAAGAGTAAGCTAGTCTAATTTTTGTCAGATGCTGCTATGACATTAATACTAACTTGTACTAGCATAATAGTTGGTAGCAAAATGCTTCCTCATACAGTTCATTTTATCCTCCCAGTGAGAACCGTTCTGTAACTATTTCTGGTTTTTTTCTCCTAGTAGACTCCAAGTTCTTTGAAGCTAGATTCCACATGATATTCAGCTTTGTATTCTTAACACATAACAGGCTGTCTGGCAATAAATGTTTATAGGATGAATAGAGGAATCTTCCCTAAGTTCCAGTTTTGAACTTGAACTTCTTAAATCTTATTGTAGCCTTTTCCTACTCCTGGGTCTATAAATCAAAAAGCAAATTTGCTCTTATACTTGGAAAAGGCAGAAATAATTTTTCTGTCTTATCCTGAAATCCTAGGTTCAAAAGTATAGCTGGATAAGATGATTATAATTTGTTTTGCTATACTATTATCACTGGCATACAATGCTTTTGCCACACATTATGCATTTATTCTTTTCTCTTTCATCATAAATGCTTTACCAAATACAGGCGGTTCTCACTTTGCATGGTGGTTCAAGACAGGAAAAATGACTGTATGGATAAAACTTTGTAAGATAAAAAGTAATCTTAACAATCAGTGGGAAAAGCTACATGACTTTTAAAACTTTTTTGTTGCCCATTGAAGACTCCATTACTGTCAATTATAAATGTGCAGGGAAATGAAAACAAAAATAAGACCAGTATTCATTTAGTACATTGCAATTTAGAACATTAGAAGTATTGAGAAGCAAAGCATTTTACTGGTTTGCAAATAACTTACCATGCACAGTTTGAACACTGCTTGTCTTCTGCTTATCATCTAATTTGAGGTATGTAATGAGTATCTTTTCTATGTCTTTGAAAATTGTTAAACTCCTTTCTAAGTCTGGATAAACTTCCAACATTTTATCGTTTGCAATTTCAGTGTTGTGAAATATCTCTGCTAGTTCTTTTAATGTGAAGATTTTTGCTGGCTTCACTTCTTCTGGGACATCCTCTTCCTTTCCATCTCAGTTATTTGCCTCATTTATGTTGATAAATTTGTCCTCACTAAGTTTCCTTGGCTGCCTATCTATAGTCTCTTGAATGGTGGCAGTGTCAATAATCCCATGGTCGGCTATCTCTTTGGAATCTGGGCATACATTTCACAGCAGCATCTTTTTCTGAGCCACAGTTTCACCAGATAGCTTAGCATTAATCAGTTCCTGCAGACTTAGGAGACAATGAAAGCAGCCTTCACTGGCAGTGAAAGGTCCTGCTTCAGTCTCCTTGTGATTATAGTTTTCTTTCATGTGACAACTAACCTCCTTGCTTTGCCCTCAATGCTAACCAAACTGATTGGGATTTGTTTTTGATTACAGTCAGTCTTCAATCCAAAATAGAAGTGAATGCTCCATTTCAATAATTTGCAACTTTCTATTCCTTGTACAATTTAAACTAAAAAATATTGAAATGACTTCTTGACTTGGTTTTTATAATCACTGAATGTTTTCAACTTTTTATGTTCATTGAGCTTTTTCAATATGGGTCAACTATACCTTCTTGCAATCCTGGGTCTTGTTCTAGTTTCCCCAATATTTTTAAATCTTCTAATTACATGTAATGTTACTTTACTTTTGTTTCTTTGCTGTGCTTTAATCTTTATCATTCAATTTTTCTTTATGGTTATCCATTTTTGTGAACTGTCATGGTGGTTTATCGCTGGTAGACAAGGAAACACCACAGTTACATGCTTTCCTGCCTGTGTGTGAACTGCATAACAGATGGGGGTTGACGAATAACTGACAGACTGTGAAAGAAATGATGTAGCCAGTGACTGGTCATGATGTGCTTTGGCTTTTATGTAGTATTTGTGGACTGAAGAGTTACTGTACTCACAGGTATGTTTGAAATTTGAACTACATTATTGGGAAATTGGTGTAATTCAACTAAACCATGGTCACTAAATTTTCTGCATATTAGAAATGTGCAGCATGAGGGCTACCTGTAACTAGAAAAAGTTTATCTTTATGTTAGGCTGAAAAATATTTGCATAATTTCAAAGCCATCCACTGTCAAAATAGTGTCCAAAAATATCCTCTAAGTTGTTTAAAGAAACAAAATTCTTTCTTTTGCTTCCAGATGGACTGATTAAATTAAGAAAACCAGAGATACATATTCTGATATGATTAAAATATATCTAAAAATATATGTTAAAAATATATAGACAGATCCATAAACTGTTTTTTTCTTATTCAGTAAAACTTAAATCAATCTATAGAGATAAAAGTTTAAAATAGTTCAAAGTTTAATATAGTTCATTTGGGTGAGCCATACAAGGACAATGTTAAGAGTTGATTACTTGAGTTTTATACTAGCCTAAACTTCTTCCTATGATGGTTCTTTGCCATGAGTATTGCAGTGGTCTAAATAAAAATAGCAAAGTGCTCAGCCAGACTGGGTGAGTTACGCTCTTTAATGGTGGGGAAATTTGGACTGGTTTAAAAGATCATTTATCTAAGTTCCTGGTTTTTCCCTTTTTTCTACACAAGGATTTTATTCACTGTACCATACACTTCTGTGATGGAAATAGCTGGAGAGTTTTCTAGGCATTTATTTGTTCATTAACTGTCTAGATCAGTGCTTGGAACGTAGTTGGCATTCAATAAATGCATATTTTACTAAACTCACCTTGAGTCTTGGTAATGCAAAGATAATACAGATTTTGTCTGTGGGCACAGAATAGAATTTTCTGTACCTTGTCCTTTTGCTAGCTCTTCAATATTGTACAGTGACCATCTTAATGGAGTTTTGAATTTATCCAGTGCTTGTAAAGTGCCAGAAACTCTGCTAGCTCTTTGCTGACATTATTACTGTAGTCATCTGAAGCCAAGATTGGAGATGGAGATTTCACTTTCAAAGTGGTTCACTCACATGTCTAGCAAGTTTTTCTGGATGCTGGATAAGGACCTCTGTTTCCACCAGACCTCTCCATGGGGCTACTTGAGTGTCTTTACAATATGATGACTGGCTATCCCCAGAGAGATTGATCTAAGAAATCATGACAAAAGCTGCAATGATCGTTGTGCATAACTTTGCAAGTCACACACTTCCTCAGTATTCCATTAACCACACAAAGGTAGCCATGATTCTGTGGGGAAGGTCACTTCACAAAGGTATATGAATAGTAGGAAGTGTTTATATCTATGAGAGATGAATTATTATCACTTCAATTTGTGATATGTAAACTAAGGTATGGCTAATAAGCACTTAGTAAGAACTAAAATTTGTATGTAGGCATTCTGGCTCCAGAATTTATGCTCTTAACCATCATGCTATCAGATAAGTGATACTTAAATATTGGTTATCACTATTAGATGTTTCCATATGTGCTGGGTGTTTATGAACTCTATACTAATTTATTGTCGATCTTTCATCCTTATAGCAGCAGTACCATATTGTTTTTATTATTATAGCTTTGCATTGTTTTTATATCTGAAACTATTTCCCCATTTCATTCTTCTTTATGAAGAATTCCAAGCTATTCTAGGATAATTATACTTTATGCATTTTAGTCTGTAATATTTCATAAAGAATCCTGTTGGTGTTTTGATTGGAATTGTACTGAGCCTATAAATCAGTTTGGGAAGAACTGATGTCTTTAAAGATATTCTGTCTTCCTTTTTCATCTATTGAATATGGTATATATGACCATTGACCTGTCCTGTCTTTTCACAGAGCTGGTGACTTTTGTTTGTCATTCAGTACAGTACTTGGTTAGTTTAGCTTTCTTTTTGTGCAGTTGCTCAATCTTGGAAGAAGCTTTTTTGCCACTTCAGTTCTTTGCTCGTCCTGGTTTCCCCATTTGGAAAGAAGTGTTGACCCATTTGCACATTGGCACACAGTAGCAAGTCATTCTTGGAAAATTTCTGTCATTCTTGCTTTTCTATTTGCTACAGCCCTTCACATCCCACACATAAGCTGAGATAACTTCAATTCTCTGCTTATTGTATCTACCAACCCCAAGTTCCTTCTCACTTCTCTAGATTATTGGGAGTTTTAAAAGCTTTGTCAGTTCTGCCTAATGGAAGAGCTGGGCAGAGATGGTAGGGGGGAAGGGAAGGGTATATTAAGAAGGATTGGACACATGGGGTAAATGTAGCAAAAACTGGTTGATGGACTCTAAGCTAGGGATGGCTACTAGGAAGGTTCATTTGGGCCCACCGTCCGAATGTCTTTTACCTTCAGGGTTCACATTTATCATACTCCCCTTCCCTCATCTCACACCTCTTTAAGGTCCTATGGTTCCTAGTAACCCATGAAGAAATAAGACTTAATGACCACATATCTGTTTTGCAATATGATAGCACATTTCTTATGGTTTTACTCTATGAAACTGACCTAGCATTGTTTCTTAATCTGTTGCCTAAATCAGAACTAATAAATAAGAAACCCAGCTTTTGGAGAGGAAAGTCAATCTTTAGGGTTACATTAATCTTGTAGGTTCTTAGGTATCATATAAACCTCTACAGGGGTATTTAGTTAATGATACCTCAGCAATCTGAAAGAGGCTATTTAGGTCCAACTTTCTGGATCCTTAAATGTTTCTCATTATTTATTACGTGTAGGAAGTCTCTGATGAAAGAGGGCTATGCATGCATAAAGCTAGGATTTTTAATCATGGTTTTGCTAGGGCTCTGATCTTAACAAGGGTGTTAAAAATACATGTTAATAGCCGGGCTTGGTGGCTCAGCCTGTAATCCCGCGCCTTTGGGAGGCTGAGGTGAGTGGATTGCCTGAGCCCGTGGGCTGGAGACCTGCCTGGGCAGCAAGACCTCATCTCTACAATAAATAAAAAAATCAGCCGGGCGTGGTAGCACGCGCCTGTAATTCTGGCTACTCGGAAGGCTGTGGCAGAAGGATCGCCGGAGCCCAGCAGGTCGAGGCTGCGGTGGCCGGGAGCGGCCACTGCACTTCAGTCTGGGCGACAGAGTGAGACTCCAACTCAAAAAAAAAAAAAATACATGTTAATAATGAAATCCAAATAACCTAGGAGAGTTCTATGGAGTTCCAGCAGCATAGTCATTGTGGGCAAATTTTCTTGTGAAACTTTAATGCTGAAACTAAAAAAGGCAGTGCTGACTGAAGTGGAAAATTCTCATGGTGTGAAGTGTACCCATTGCTGTTCAATATTTACTGGCATAATAGAAGCACTAGGGAACAAATATTTTCTTGTATGTGCTTAGCCTCATTTGAAGCCAACCTTTTCTTCAAATACTTCATTTGTGATAAAATTTGTCATAGAAATGCAGCAATCCTCTAAAAGAGCAAATCGTGTTTATATTTAGGAGTATTTGCTGAGTTTCAATAGTTTTTTCAAGAGCAAATCTTTTTGCTTCTTCAGTTCCCTTCACTCCTGTTTAGTTCATATCCTTAGGTGAAACTCTATAAGATGGAGTAAAAGAATCATTCCCAATTTAATGCTTCTGGTTGGATAATTGGCATCAAAAGGAACTGAAACTTTAACACCGCTTTTGAAGCAAAGTCTTCATACATTGGTGTGATTAGGAGCAGAGCTGAAGTTCATTCAATGCAAATTGTATCTTTCCCTCTTGTCCCTTTTGGAAGCTAGTTCATCAATAGAAGTTCTGTTGGGGATTATCTTCAGTTTCAATTTTTCTTTGTTATTGGTTTGAAAATCTTTTCCCCTCCTTGGACTTAGAGATTTTCCTTCTGAGGGTCCTAAAGAGACGAGTGAGTTAGGAATCTGGTACTTTAGGAAACATTTCCCTGGAGAGGTAATACAGACTAAAACGGGGTTTAGCCTTGTCGATTGGAGCATGCACAGGCACCAGGGACCACCCCTAGAAACAAAACCCTTATCCCTTTAAGTTGAATATCATTGTGAATATTAAGTATTAAATAATAAAGTATTAAGTATTAAATAATAAAGCATTAAGTATTAAGTAATAAAGCATTAAGTGTTGGGATGGCGTTAGCTTTTTTTTTTCTTTTCACTCTGGAAGCTTATCCTCATTCAGTTAAGAGATTCAATGATTCATAGCTAGGATATATTTTATGTAACACAGTCATATGATTTCCTCCCTCCCTCCCTCACTTCCTAGAGGAGCCGTAAAAGAGTGATAGGAAAAGAAACCTGAAGGCAAAGGACCATTGCACGACAGACAGATGGTCAAAGGGGCACGTTTGTGGGCAGTGGAAGACATGGTAACGTTGGACAAGTCAGCTCACCTGAGGTCACTGTCATCATACACAGATCTAGGGGTTTCAATGAAGGTCCTTTCTATTTCTAAAATGACTTGATACAGTAAATCCTTCTAGGCGTCACTCAAATGCCCTCTTACAGCTGAGCTACTTCAATTGTGATCTGTGAACAGCAGAATGGGCATCACTCTGGCACCTGCCAGATATGTAGAGTGTCAGTCCCCACCCCAGACCTACAGAATCAGCATCTGTGTTTTAACAAGTTGCCAGAATGATTCATGAGTCCATTGCAGTTTGAGAAGCTGCTCCATGAAAAGTCTGTGCTTACCTTGCTTTGGGTTAAAAACAAGCACACACCAACCAATCAACCAATCAAACACTGAGGTCTCTTCCCTACTCTAGGACCTTTGGACTGTGCCAGGAATTATGAGTGCCCATGAACAGCCAGTATGTTCCACTGCAGTTTGTTCTGCAAACAACCAGAGGTCACATGGAAAGGCTATTAGTTTTAACATCCACTTGCTACCTTGGTGAATGTGTACAAAGACAGGTCTCTCATTACTTGGTTCCTTTGTCTTTCTGGAAGTACCACCAGGTACAAGAGCCAGGTTCATGTTAATCATGTGTTTTCTTTATGGCATGTCACTTACAGAGCATGTTTATATCTTCTGTTTTCCACAGTAGCCCAGAGCAGGCATCAGAGGCATCATTGTGTCTGCATTGAGTGAAGTCTCTGAAGTTCAGAGAAGTTAAATAATTGACTGGTGTCCCAAGTTCTCTGTGTCCAAGTCCAAGGCTCCTCCCACCTCAAGGCTGCCACCCTTTCTCAGGGAATTCAGACTTGCCACTGGAACCCTTTTTCTTTTTCTCATAGGATAGGCAGGTTCAGAGACTATTTTATAAGATCTGAGACACAGAAAATGTGAAGGCTGATACAGGAAAACAGGGTGCTGAAATCCCAGGCCCTGGGGTTGCTTCACTGGGCCTCGAATTTATGTCTAATATGCACTGTGACATTCCTAGTTGGTATTCCCCAGAGACTCCCCACCCAGCTTTGCTAGACCACAGCACCTGACAGCTTCAGATCTCGTGGTGAGGACGCTGCTGGCTTTTCCCCTCACACATGATTTTCTTTTATCACCTTCCATCTTATGAGATATGATTCCCTCCCACATGGTTCTTTTCCTAGCCCACATATTTCACTTGTTTTAAGAAGCTAAAATCAATATTTTGCTACCCACTTGTCAGACTGTGAAGACGTTTTCATTTCCAGCTCTTCCTTCCATGTAGGAATCTGTAGGGGGTCTAAATTTTTTTTTGCACCAGGAGGAGGGGCATGCAGAGAGGTCTCCATATCCTGGATAGGCAGGACTGTGGCTGAGATTCAGTGGTGCTCTTTGGAACTGCATGTCGTGTTTGCTGGGCAGAGCAGTTGGAAATTGGGCAATTAAAGTGACTCGTTGGCAAGAGGTTGAAACATGAATCGTGAGCAAGTTTACTCACCTTTTAACCTACCCCTCCTCTGAAAGCCAATTAGAAGGCTATTTTTAGTATGATTTGCTTTCCTTTAGGCATCTATTTATGCTTCATAAATCATGATAAGCTGGCACGTCCAGCTAATGAATCTGTTAACATATTGGAGCAGAGTTGAAGAAGGAAGGCTATGTTAAGATTTTGTGGCCATAAAATCAACAGCAAGATTCCCTATGAGTCAGTAGCAGAGCCGGTGACCATTGTCAAGAGTCTTCCCAGGGGAAGACTATTGGAAATCCTGCCGCACATCGGGGAGGACCACTGCAATCAGAAACACTGAGTGATTTTGAGGACTTGATTTTGTGAGAAGACATTTTCTGCGACACACAGGGTGCTCCTCTGAATGAAAAGTAGACCCTTTATGGCCAGGCAGCCTTATTTTCCCTCAAGGCAGGCATGGACAAAGGCAGGCGGATTCTGTTGTTACTTTCATTGCATTTATGGCTTTGAGTTTTAGCAATTTGTAAGCAATATGGCTTATTTACCTGACTCGAAGAGACAAATTCTGTGTTCAGTACCCAGTGGGCATTCTAGAAATGTTGCCTGACAAACGATGTAGTTTGCTTGTTTCTGGGACCAAGTTTAGAGAAAAGTTTTATTAGCAGGGGATGTGCTATCTAAAGATTATTGCAGATGCTGCTAAAAATTCCAGGAAGCTAGGTTGCTTTTGGACAACTGTGAGTATATCAAAGTTTTCTTTAGAGAATTCATAGAGGAACTTGTTTTAAATAGGTGATAGTAACATGTTGATACAGAATGAGCCTGTAAAATAATAAGGTTTCATTGTCATTTTCTAAGGCCAAGAACCATTATGTTGAATGAGATGAAGGAAAATTTGTTATTTTTAGGTAGCCTTTTCCTGCAAAATTTCTCCTTCATCTCCCCACAACCAGTCTCTAGATATAAGCTAGGAGCCTATGGGTATATCTAAGTTGGTGTTAACACTCTTGCAATTAATCTGAACTCCATAATGTGATCTCTGAGCCTGGGACTATCTGATATCTTCTTGCTTTGCAACCTACTCTAGTCCATTCTTCTCACTTACTTCTCATTCACTCCTTTCTATACTGGCCTTATTTCATCTCCTCAAACAGCCTCAGAATCTTTAAACTTGTTGGACAAAGGCAGTTTCAGGACACGTATCAGAGCCACGTGCTCCACCTCCTCTCCCATCCATTGTTTCTCTGTTCATACTGCAGCAGAGACATCATCTAAAGGCATAAACTTGATTATTAACTTGTGTGTTTCCCAGTGCTCTTAGGATAAAGAACAACATTTTTGGTCCTACAAGGCCTCTTGCAGGGTCTGGTCTCTGCCATGGCTCTGTTCTCATGTTTTCCCCTTGCTTTCTCTGCTTTGTTTCCAATAGCGTTCTCAGAACACTTACACCATTTTTCCTCCCACCCAGAGGACCTTTGTTTGAGATGTTTCTGTCTGGAACATTCTTCCACACTCTTTCTTCAGAACTTAGCTCAATGGGCTTTTGTTCAGGGGAAACTTGACATGACCTTCTCTCCTAAAACATTTTCTCTTCATTCTATTTCATTTTCCTCGATTACATTCTCTGAGTACTTCACATCATAACTGTCATCCTAGTTGTATTTTGATATCAGTTCAATATAGCATGATTATTTGGTTGACGTGTTTCTCCTGCTAGTTTATAAGCTGTATGAGGACAGGGGCCTTGCATGTTTTTGTTTACCATGATGTACCTAGTCTAACGTGTGGCCTGGACACAGTAGACACTCAATACAGATGTGCTGAATGAAGGAACAAGTGCCTACTATGCACCAGGTCCTGTATTAATTAGATGTTGGTAATGAGACCTGAATAAGACATGGCTGAATAAGCAGGTTGTACCTGCTCCTACAAGCTCATAGTCTCAAAGAAAGGCTGTAGGTTATGGGTTGTTCCAGTTCAACATGATAATTGCTGTGACTGAGGTGTGAACCAGGTGCTATGGAAGCTCTGAGGAGGTCCTCTTCAGGTACACTGATGGTCAAGGAGAAGGTGCTTGAGATGAGTTTTGAAGAACAGGAAGGATTCAGTGAGGAAAAGGCCTGGGAAGGGAGAGTCTTTCAGGTGGGGAGAGGCAGGACCCATAGAAAAAACAAGAGAGTGAGTCTGTGCAAATCAGGTTCTAGGGAGGGGTGATAAACCCATAACATATTGTTTAAGGTAAAATGCAAAGTAATTCCTAATAATAGAAAGACTTTACTCTGAGTCTTTGATCTAGCATTGATCTGTTAAACCATTCTTGAGGAGAATTCAGTTTCCTTCTAGGAAAACAAATGTCTTTAGGACCAAAAACTCCCGGGAGAGCTTGATCTTTAATTCAGATGATTCTTGAGTGTTAGAAAAGGATCTTTACGTATTTCTTCTGTATAATTAACTTTCACTCTTATTTAAAATTACACATTAATATCCAAGTAAACAAATTGTTCTCACAATTAATTGCCCCTCAATCTTACAAAAAACTGGAAGTAATTGGGAACGGAGTCATATATTTATCCATTAAGCTGGTTGGAGTAGAGCAGATATTTACTGGAAATGGTAAAGCAGGATTTACCATCTCTGATCTTGAACTCGTAGGTCCTGACCTCAGCTTTGACATCCTATGCAATTTCCAATAAACTGAAGTTTTTTCAGGTGTTGGTATTAGAAATTTAAAGAATTCGGCTTCTCCGTCTGTGTATTTCGTGTGTTTGTTAACAGTATAGAGTCAGACCTCCAAAGTTCAGAGCCTGGTTTCATTACTTATGAGCAGTGAGAACCCAGGCAAATTACTCTCTGTGCCTCAGTTTGTGGTGTCTTTCAATAGGGATCTATAATGTTACCATATAGGGTTGTTATTAGGATTAAATAAATTAGTATATATACATGTCTTAGAACAAACCATGTACCAGATGAACTTTATTTATTTATACATAGTTAAGTCAGCAAAGGCTTTTTGTCAAATTGTAAAGCTGTGGATTTCCTTAGGACAGAACTGAGTTCAGGCATCTCAGGGTTAGAAGAGGTAGTATGGGATGGGAGTTGGGTAGGAACTGAGAGAATAGCAACCTTTCTTGGAAAAGGCAGACAAGGGGTAGAGAGTCACAAGTTAGTCTCATGTACAGGTTGGTCATAATTGCATCAGCACAACACGTATTAGCATCAGTACAATGTATTTGCGTCAGCACAACATGTGCACACTGTGCACCAACAGTGTGCCAAGCACCGTGGAGACACCAGTTGGTTAGGACATAGTGCCTGACCTCACAGCTCAAAATATTGTGGGGTAGAGGGCAACTTTACATTTCCATAAATAGCATCCCAAACCACATATACTGTGTTAAGTGCTACACTATAGTTAAGACCAGTTTTCTGGAGAGATGAATTCCACGTAGCAGAATATGAGAAATCTCTGGGTCACGAAGGAAGGCTAAGATTCTAGTTGGTGTCATCATGACGGGAGGATACTGCAGTTAGTAGGGACAGCTGAGACAAAGGTCCGGTGCCTGGGAGTTGATGAACAAATTCATGATAAATCAGACAATAGACTGTAGGGTTGAATGAAGTTATAACTATTTGTGTATTAGGAGAGTCTGTGATCTTTGTTTGTGTTTATTTATTCCTGGCACAGGATTGCAAATCAAACTTGCATAGTGAAATCTTGACTTGCATATCTTCTTCTTGTTATCATCCACCCATTCTGTTTGACCTTTCTCTCCCTTCAAGTTTACGCTCTCCTGGCATAATGACTGATTGTATATCTTTTCTAATAGGAGACAACTCGGAACTGACAAGGAGGTGCTAAAAGATTGTGTAATCAAGAGCAATAAAAAGATTCATTTGAATGGGTGTCTAGTGCAGAATTCCCAAACGGTGCTCTTCTGCAAATATAAAATAGTGTGTGGCTTCTCCAATGTGCTGGGCGATGTCCATTACCTGATCTGTCTTCCTTTATCACTTAGGTTCACTCCATGGGTAAACACTATTTTAAATCCATCTTTCTTTACTACAGCCATTTTCTCTTTAACTGGGACAAAGGAATCTAAGCTTATAGTTTCTCATGTACAGCATGAAAACCTTTTAAATTACACGGCATTGATGGATTTCACCCCTTCCTCTAAATACAATACATATGCTATCCCTGGGGTTCACTTAATGCTTCCTTACTGATGGTAAAACTGCTGCTTGGCACAGATGAGGGCCAAACACATTGCATCACTGCACACTCTTGTTCAGATTGCAGTCTATCCAGTGAAGCCGAAAAGGAAAGTCTAAGCCCCTGATCTTGCGGCACACAGCATATTAAATGTTGTGCTTGCTAATGTTTCTCCTCCTGAATGTGAAATACATTTGCCACTGCCTCCAGATCCCAGTGTCCTGAGTGGTTGGGTGATTCAGAATTATGTACCATGGACAAGCTGCAGAAGGCTCAGGGGAGAAGCTTTGAAAGGAAAAAATAATGTGAATGCTGAAATGTCCTACCTCCGGGAGAGTCCTTAACAAGAAAACCTGCTTGCTTTTGGCTAGAATGAAGTGAGTTACTCTTCCTTCTCTTGTCCCTTTCTGGAAAACATCCTAGCAGCCAGACTGCAGTTCTTGTGCTGGTTGCATATAAAACTTTATGTGTGAGAAATTTGACAAAAAATGTTATTAAGTGAACATAAAGGACCTTACTTTGGGCTGCCGGGAACCAAGACAGCAAAACAAAACAGAATGAAGAAAATAATGTATTCTTTGTCACAGACTATTGTGTGTACTTGACTTGACCACTTCTAATAGTGTTTGCACATCCAAATGTATAGCAGTTTAAAATTTGGAAAATGCTTTTGCCCGCTCTATCTTGTTTGAACCTTGCAAACATGTGATGGAGAGAGGATAGGGAAGATAATATCCTCATGGGACTGGTGGGGAAACTGAGGCACAGAAATCAGAATGGTCCAAGGCACTCACAAGGTCACGAACAAGTTCACTGATACTGCAGGCACAGCCTACTCAGGGCACAGAGACTGGAGTGGAGTGCTGGGCGAGGACACTAGTTGGTAGAAAGGGAATCAGGACTCAGAGTGGGAAAGGCCTTTGAGATGTGATAAAATGTGTGTTCTTTATTTTGCCATTGAAAATACCCAGATGGGGAAGCAAAAACCTGTCTGGGGATCCTTTGCAATATGGTAGGCCTAGAGCACTGCCACTTACTACCCCTGGCTTTACAAGAGGAACGATTTACCCTCTCTATAACCCAGGCGGTAGACACAGTCACCTGAACGAAAAGGCTTGCCTGTCCTTTGCTGAATGTATGAACTGCAAAAGCTTTCAGTGTAGTCAGAACATTTTCTTGGAGTCTGAGAATGTAAACACAGTGGTTTGTAAATACTGTCAATCCACAGGTAGCAGGTGGAAGCCACAGAGTGATTTATTTGACTGCCTGAGCATTTTGAAAACAATTTTGGTGACATGGTAGATCGACATTCCTGATATTTTTAAGTAGCAGCCAGAATCTACTTATTCCAGCTGAAAGGACATATAGTTTCTGTCTCTGTTTGCTTATGTACGGTATAGCTCCATGCTGAATTCTTGCCGTTAGCCTGTTTAATTCAGGGAATATAGTGCAACTATATTCTTTCCGTTCACTTATTTGTTCTCAAACACTGTTGGCAGGTCCATAAGGCCAATGCTTGCATATCAGATTCCTGTGGGTAAGTGGGTTACACTTCACTGCAATCATTTTTTTCATTGCCTCTCTCTATAACCAGCTGTGGTATCAAGTTGCAACATGTATTTAGAAAGTGAGTTTTTTTTTTCTTTACCCCATAAAGTGTTTATCATATCTTTGGCTCCAAAAGACTTGCAAAGAATTAGCAAAAGATGTGAATACCTGGTGAATAATCTCATGACTGAAGGTAGCCACATGTAGAAATTAGAATTCTGGGTCTGCAATAGACATGTAACTGAGTCCTGACACCTATAGCCCGGTAGGGCTCATGAGAAGAGTGTAGGCTTCACAGCGGCATTGTGGCCTGGATTATGCCCACTGTCTACTCTGTCATCTGTACACCTTGGCTGCACAGACCTACCTGGAACCTAATCTAGAGCAGCTTCTCCACCATGACCACTTAGCTTAGGATCTGCCTCACAAAGGATTCTAATCCTTTCAGCAACCAAGTTTAAGAGGTTCACTCTCAACAGGGGCTATTCCTCCTCACATTTCCCTCACCCCACAGAGCTCTACTAACCCCAGATTCACCTGGTGGAGAGAAGATGCCCATAGCATGCCCAAAGGACTTGACCTCTGCAGGACATTTTTTACAGTTTCCAACAAGCTATGGTAAATCAACTTAATAATTATGTATCCTCAATGCTGAAAGGGCACAGCTGTAGCTCAAATCCTTTGAATCCCAAGGCAGCTAAGTAGGGAAGGAAAAGAACTTACTGTCTGACTAACAATTCCAGCTTCATGGGCCTTGTTTTAAATTATTTTTGAGTGATCTGTGCCAAAGTTATGATAAATGCTTTATGGGGTAAAGACAAAAACAAACGAAACAAAACAAAACAAAAACATCTCACTTTCTAAATACATGTTGCAACTTGATATTGGAGTTATGGCTTATTTAGTGTGTCATAAGCTCAGTGTGGATTTTCTTTTGTCCTTATTGGAAAGAACTAGATTAGAATATTAAAAAATAGAAAACACTAGAATGCATCGATTTGGTAATGGTAGGTATGTTTTGGTAAAATTTTGGTTACAGGTGTATATGTGTATATTGAGTCACAATGCAAAATGTATTTATTACTGTGAGTCGTGGTAAATTTAGAGAAACAACGCTATGCAGGATACAAAGTATCTTAAGTACCTTGCTGTCAAGATACTTACATCTCAGCGAGAAAGGAATAAAGATACTTTAATTAATATGGGCAAAATACACAGTCATGGATTATTCAAAGCCAAAATATGCCTAGGTCGATAGTATTAAAGTTATGATTCTCTTTTGGTACTCACCATCTACTGTGGTTATTATTTCTAAAAATATGTGTGATGTGCCAAACATTTGGAGGACAAGGACATGCCCTGTTGGGGTCCTCGTTGCCTTGAGCACAAGGTGCTTCATGAGGGCTTTATTGAATGAATGGAAGGAGGAATGAGGGCAGCCAGTCTTCTATGCAAAGAAACATGATTCTAAAATAGCACAACTTGAGCTTGGTAAGACTTACAAGCAGCTTTCTCATTTTTTGCCTGTTTCTTCCTCTTAAAAATGAATCACTTTCTACTCTATGTGAGAGCACCTGAATAAGCCACAGAAATTTCTCGAGGAAGCATGTATGATGAAAATTGTCATGGTGTCTCCTCGTCTGTCTTGACTCAGCTGGAGGTCTCTTTTGATCAGCTTCTCTAAAAATGTGATAGAAAATTTATTTATACACGAACTGGGCCAAGCTTACTTAAAAGGAAATATGCTAGACACACATCCCGTGGTACTTCACCTTACCGTTTTGTGTCGCCCAAATCACTGGTATTGAATTAAAAGGAGAGCTAATTCTTTATGAGTCAAAGGCCTTTTAAAATTTTTTCTATTTTTCTTTTTTAACAGGGTTATATAAAGGCCTTTTTGTAAAGTTCTTATGATCTTCCCAGAAACAGTCTTACACAGGTTTTGCCCTAGTATTTACTATTTAAACTTGTGTCAAGTAAATTTTTTTATGAAAGGTGCATAAACAAAGAATTCAAACTTTAGTTTTTCATGGGCCAAAGGGTTGTCTTTTAAAATCTGGTGTAAAAATAAGCGAGAAGGAAAAATGAGGTATGACTGAGGAACCACAGTGTTTGGGCATACTGAGAAATAGGGTTTTGAAATTGGATTTGAGACCCTATTTCTGAATGCATAAAAATGATCTTTTTGATTTTTATTATTTATTTATTTAAAGCAGAGTTTATTGAGAGGACGGAAAAGCTCCCACAGTGGGAGAGGACCCAAAGGAGTTGCCCCTTTATTGACTTAAACAAAAAAATTAAACACATTCTCTGAACAAGTATCTACTGGTTGCCTTCTGTATAGCAGACATTGAGCTGGGTGCTGATCACAGTGGAGGTGAGACAGATTGCCCTCAAGGTGGCGGGGAATGGAAGGCAATTCTCTTTCTGACAGAGTTGATACAGAATGTCACAAGGGTCAGGGAGCATTCCCTCAGATTGAGGCATGCTGGGGTCTGCTTCCCAGACAAAGTAGGGTTTAGATGGAGAGCTGAAGCATGAGTAGGAGGGTTTGCTAGAAGAAGAGAAGGGAAACCAAGGTGCAAGGGAGAGGGAGAAAGAGTATGTGTTGCTTTGCGAGAATTTCTGGTTAGTTCTGTATGACCAGAACTCAAGGATGTGAGGTGAGAATGTGGAGACATGTGGCTGGAAGGGTAAGGAGGGATGAGGGGTGTGCCAAACCGTGTTCTGGAGTTTTAACTGAACCCCGAGGGAATAGGGAAGTTTTGAAGGGTTTTTATTAGAGAAGTAAGATGACTGCTAACTCAGTAGGAAATGATGGTGCTTCACAGTAGCCCTGAAATCACCTTCCCCCTCTTCCTCTGTGGGAGAGAACAGAGCCACCTCCTCCCTCAGCGGTGTTCTCATGATGGACAGAGGAAAGGACCAGAACCTCATGTCCACAAGGCCTGGAGCCTCTGTTGCTGTGGGCGGAACAACAACAATCACAATGCCACCTCAAATTAGATCTCTCAGCGTTTTATGAAACTTTCTGACTTCCTAGAAAAATAATGTATTTTTTCACTCTAACAGAAGACGAGAAGGGGCAACTGAGCGAGAATTTTTATAGCTCCGACAGACAGAATGGGGAGCATTAAGCCCGTTGGCCTCCACTTAAAAAATGATGCTGTGATCAAAAAATATTTTCTCCACCTTCATTGAAGACAAAATGAAAAGAATTGAGCTTGTTTGGTAAGATGTGTCTTTTGTCCTATACTCCTGCTTGTTGGTTCTCTTAGTCACCTTAGACTAAAGCCCCAACGAGAAACACATAAAATCAGATTCAGGTACAAACTTTTTCAACTTCCAGCATCCCTGATGTTGCCTCCTGTTTGCTTTCTTCGGCCTTATCTACTCTGAATTGCTTGGTTCTTAATTATTCTCATAGGCCTCTGTGTTCCTGCCTTTGTCATTCTTTAAGAGTTTAGGAACTTTCAGAAAATTATTTTCGTGTGTATCTTCAGGGAGCTTAAAAAAATCATTAGAAGCCAATATCTTTCTTGGTGGCAATTTGCTCTCTGCTTTCTATCTTTCTGCACATTTTTTTATTTTTTGTGATCTGCTTGAAATCTCAGGCACATACAGACCACTACGTGTAGGTCAATGGGTGTTACTTGAACAACAAAACAAAGAAACAGTTCTCAACACTTGTTAAGGCAAATAAACAGTAATCTATCCTCACTTTGCAGAACAGAGGGTCCAGGTATGTCACTGTGGCAGGTACCATCACATACACACAAATATGTGGTTCTAGTGATAACATAGTGGCTGAGTCTTATCAAGGTCCTGACTAGGAATTTACCAAGCTCTGCTTGGTGTTCTATTAATGCTCTTTCTGCTCCACCCCCCACATAGTCACGTGGCTAACTCCTTCCCATCATTCAGGCCTCACCTCCTAAGGGCCATCTCCTATGACCATCCTACATAATATTTCTGCCCCAAGACCCCATTGCCTAGTTGGGAGAGGGCTAAGCTGCTGTAGTATTGATGTAATTGGTTCAGGTTATGAGAAAATTCTACTCCATGAAGTTATTCATGGATCCCATCTTGTTGCTCTGTCATACCCTGGAGTATTGTCGTCTGAATAATGAAAGCTGGATTGTGTGTTGTCAGTCACTGCATATAGTCTCTAGTCAATAGCATAGGTGAGCCCTGTTCAGTCTGTTAAGGCCCAGAACCCAAAGTGGTGCACATAATTTCCTCCCCTACTTTACTGGCGAGGACATGGTCACATTTGCTGTGAGAGAGTCTGGAAAATGTAATTAACTGAGCAGCTGTGTGCCCAAAAGAACTTTGCTCCCAGGAGGGGAAGGTAGATTCTTTTAGACAACTAGCAGTTCCTACAATACTTTGTTGACACTTAGTCACTCGATCACATGACTTTTATTTCCTTCATAGCATTTATCATTACCAAAAATAATTTTTTATTCATGAGTTAATTTATTTTACTTGTTTACTAAATCTATTAGAATGTAATCTCTATGACAGAAGAACCACATTATGACTTATTTACCTCTTCATCTTTATTGTATAGAACAGAGCTTGACATATAGAGGGTATTCCTAAGGGTTCGAGGTCCCAGGACCTGGGTGAGCCCAAGTTGAAAACTACCAGATTCTCACGAGTGCTCTCTCTCCTCTTTTATATCTGCTAAGAGGCTTATACATCAGGGCAGTCAGGTGGCCAAACTCGCAATCGTATGCTGGAGCTGCACTTAATTACGTTCTTGCCCTCTTAGAAATGACAGATTCGCATCTTGAATTGGGTGCATTGATCACTGACTCCCTTAGCAAACATCCAGAGTTAGATGGATTCCATCTATCTGGGATGCTTAAATCAGCAGAGTAACCAGTAGCCCAATGTATTGCAGAATACTGATATCATGTCTTTGAAAGACGGAGGAAAGATTTCAGTTTCCACCATGGTTCATTCTGCTTTCTGGAAACATCCATCTTTTTTTAGCAATCAAGTCATGCTGCTCCTGCTTGAGGTCTGCTTCAGGTACTGCCTGACATGCACAGTTGCTGAAGGAATGAAAACCATTTTCTATAGTGGGGAGAAAAGTCTTTGTCAGGCATTCTCCATGAGCAGCTCTCCTGGCTTTCCCCATTCTTGTCTTTTCATCCTTGTCATGACTCAACCTAGACCAGCAATTCTAGATCCTTGTCTTATGCTCATCTTCATACTTGTCTCCTGGCTTGCCCTAATTTGATCTGGTCTTAATTCTTCATCATGTGTTCATTCTCCACTGATGTTCACAGCAAAGAAGATGAATCTAGACTATAAATTCTATGTAAGTAGGGACAAGGTGTATTTTATCCATTCTTGTATACCATTACCTAATAGTACCTGTTACATAGCAGGTAAGTAGAAAGGTAAACAGACAACATTCATGAAAAATATGCATAATACTTGGAGAAAACTATTGAATACTTTGAGAAAAACAATGAAAGGAACACTAAACTGTGATGAAGTAGATAGGGTACTCAGAGAAGACCACATCTAAAGAAGTTGTTTAAGTTAAGAGACAGAGGACCTGGTGAAGAATAGAATCTAAGCTTGTTTTGGGGCTCAGAACATGATACCCCAAAGTATGGCACTTTGGCATGCTGATTACTTCGAACTGATTGGAAGGGCTTCAGAAGAAAAAGTTTTATCTGACCTCCTGCTGCTCTCTTTTCTTCTTCCCTCATTTCTCCTCTAAAACGGATCACAGATACTAGAATTCCTCTTCCCCAAATCAAGCCATAAAAACTAAAAATGTTGTTCTTTGACTTTCTTCTTTGCCCCTTGAAGATCCTCATGTGACAGATGTCCTATACCCAGAGGAAGGAATGCTATATCAAGAAGCCACGAAAAATCTGAGCAAAGAGGCTTTGCTGGGTTCCTCCTTCACCTTACTTTTGTTAGATCATATGCTTTTGTCCAATCACATTTCTACATGGCCGTCCATTCTTCAAAATGCACTCATTTTTCTTATGTCTTTGGGTCTTCATTTCTGAAGCTTCCTTCGTCACACAAAACTTTGGTTAAATAATTTTTATTTATTTTTTCTTATTAATCTGTATTTTGCTATAGGAGTGTTGGCCACGGACCTTGAAATGTGTGAGGAGAAAGTGTTATACTTTTTCACTCCTACAGAGTTATAGCGTAGTTACCTCAAGTGCAGACTTGGAAACATTGATGTGGGTTCAAAACCTGGTTCTGTTGACTATGATCTGTATCAGTCTACTAGGGATGCCAGAATAAGATACTGTAAACTAGGTGGCTGTAACAACAAACATTTATTTCGTACAGTTCTGAAGACTGGGAATTTCAAGATCAAAGTGCTGGCCAATTTGGTTTGTGGTAAGGACCCTCTTCACGTGGCAGTTTCTTATAAAGCCACTAATTTCTTTTTCTTTTTTTTTGAGTTAGAGTCTCACTCTGTCGCCCAGACTGGAGTGCAGTGGCCGCTCCCGGCCACCGCAGCCTCGACCTCCTGGGCTCCGGCGATCCTTCCGCCTCAGCCTTCCGAGTAGTCGGAATTACAGGCGCACGCTACCAAGCCCGGCTGATTTTTTTTTTTTTT